>NC_056749.1:89383698-89681198 GCF_019279795.1 Protopterus annectens
TCTGCCTCACATGTACCGGGATTTTGTTCCACAGCATAGGGAGTCTTTGGGTGATGAATCTATCCCTCCAGCACGTCCTATTAATAGCCGTGTCAAGGTTTAAGTCTCCCGCCCTTGTGGCTCTGATGGATCAAGTCTCCCGCCCTTGTGGCTCTGATGGATCTAGATTTTTTGAGGTGAAGCATATTCATCAAATCTGGGTTTGACATGGCCTTGTATGTTAGGCAAAGGTCACCTCTGAGCAAGCGGTAAGCGACTGAATAGGGCTGGAGTTCTTTCAGTCGGGCAGCATAGGACAGATTTTTGAGACCCTTTATCCTTTTGGTGAGGAACTTTTGTGGCCTCTCCAGCTGCTGCAAGTGTCAGGTCAGATACATTCCGAATGGGGCATTGTACTCAATCATTGGTCTGATGAGTGATGAGTAAAGGGAGACTATGACCTCCCTTGATCTAGATGAGAATCCCTTCATGATAAGGTGGGCAATGTAGAAGGTCTTCCTAACTACTTTAGCTACATGGGTGTCGAATGACAGACTACTATCAACCTGGGTCCCCAGGTCCCTGATAACTTCTTCTGTGCTCAGTGGATTGCCACCTATTTGGTAGCTAGGGGTAACCTTGTTTTTCCCGAAGGGTATGACTATGCATTTTTTGGCATTTAACTTTAGGCCGTGGCTCTGGCACCAGTTATCCGTTTCTGTGAGACCCTTCTGAAGGATATCTGTATCAGATGTGTTTTCTACTATGGCCCAGTTTGCAGTCATCTGCAAACTTTGTCAGCCATAACCCTCCTGTGTTTGCTTGTACTTGGAAAAGTAGATGCCAAACAAGAGTGGGCCCAGGACTGAGCCCTGTGGGACACCACTTGTGACAGGCTTTGTGTCTGACATGGCGCCAGCAACTCTGACCCTGTGGGTTCTGTCACTCAGCCAGTTTGCAACCCATCTTGTGATGTATGGGTTGACATTTAAGCTGATGAGTTTTTCAATGATACCCGAGTGGGGTATTGTATCAAAGGCCTTAGCCAGATCGAGGTAGGCTGTATGGACTGCCTTTCCTCATCAATGGCTTTGGTGACTGTTTGAAAAAGTCAACCAAGTTTAAAAGGCATGATCTGCCTTTGACAAAGCCAAACTGGGTTGGATCCAAAGTCTGCAAATTCCCTATGTCTTTATTTATGAGGTCCATTATGATCCTCTCCATGGCTTTGCAGATAAGGCTTGTCAAGCTAATGGGCCTGTAATTTCCAGGGTCGGTGGAGGCACCGCCTTTGTGAAGTGGTACCACAGTTGCAGTGCGCCACTCCTGGAGTGCGTATCCAGAGGTAAGACTTTGATTAAACAGCTGTCCTAGCTGTGGGTTTAATTCATCACTGAGTTCATGGAGCACACAGCCGGGGACACCATCAGGTCCCATGGATGCTGTGTTTTTTGCTTTGGAGAGAGCAGTTCTCACTTGGGCGCTGGAGATGTTTGGGTGGCTGCAATCGTTTGGTATAGATATCTCTCCTTTTGGGGGGGAGGGAAGAAGTTTGCACTGAACCTGTCAGCCAGTATGTTGGCAATGTCTGTAGGATCAGTAATCTTCACATCATTTTGAACTAGCTCTGAGCAAATCTGGGAGTTTCCTCCCAGGTTTCTAACATAGCTAAAGAAGGCCTTATGATTGTCTTTTGAGTCTTTAGCTATTTTTCTCTCGAAATTTGCTTTGGATGATTTTATGAGAGCTCTTAGTTTTTACTTATAGTGATCAAGGGTGTCTTACCTTTTAAGGATTTTGCTCTATCTTGTAGTAGCTTCCTCCTTTTGTTGTAGAGTTTGTTTATGGCTGGGGTCCACCAGACTGGACGCTTGCCTTTGGTACAAAGAGTCTTTGTTTTGCTTGGGATTGCCTTATCCATGCAGTCCTGCAGGTGCTGGTAGAAGGCATTTGTAAGTGATTCAGCGGCTTGAGTACTGTTTTCTGCCGCTCGGGGCCTTAAAGGAGACCACACTAGTCTTTAGAAGTGTGAAGTCTGCTTTTGAGAAGTTCTTTACTGTGGTTTTTTTATTTCAGGTGGGGGTGGGATGAGGACCTCCAGCGAGATTAGTTTGTGGTCTGAGCTCACCAGTGCGGAGGACACCTCCGGTGTTGAACATTGTGCTCCCATGTTCGTGATGATGAGATCAAGTATGTTATCTCCTCTTGTGGGGATGGTGACTAGTTGTTCCATGGCATTTGAGTTTATGAATTCCAGGAACTTTTGGGCTAGGGTGTTTGGGCTTGAGTAGTGTTCCCAGTCTATATTAGGGTAACTGAAGTCACCTAGTATGATGGTGTTTGGTGATACATTTATCCCCTCTAGTGTTTTCAGGAAGGCCATGTGAGGTTCCTGAGTTTGTGAGGGTGGCCTGTAACATGCTACAATTTGCAGAGCAGTCTTGCCTATGGTTAATTGCACCTGGATGGTCTCCGATGCATCGTGCGTTGCCACCAGTCTTGAGGTGTGGGTGTCCTTGATGAATATGGATACCCCCCCCTCCTTTCTTGGTATTGTCCAGATTTTGGGGCCGGAACGCATGATATGAGGTAAAACCTGATAGCGCTGGGGTGCTCTCAGGAGCCTTGAACCAGGTTTCTGTCACAGCACAGACATCGATGTTCTCCATACTGAGAAGGGCCTCGAGTGCGTGCATTTTGAGATTTAGACTTCTGGCATTGAGCAGCATTACCCTTAGTTTTTTTCCTTTTTCCTCACACATGCACTTACAATCCTACAACTAACCCTACACTAAACTATACATACACTACTATCTATCCACTTACCTTAACCCAAACCCAAACCCTAACCCTAAGGTCCGTCACTATCACACACTCACCTAACCCGCGCCCTAACCCTAACTCACCTAACCCGCGCCTTAACCCTAACTCACCTAACCCGCGCCCTAATCCTAACCACACAATCGCATACTTACATGAACCTGACCCGTAAATCTCCACCACAGTGCTGAAAATAGTGAAGCCACCGAACCGCACAACAGCAATTCTTTCCCTAGGAAAGAATTCGGTGTTCTACAGCTTCGCTACTTTTAACGTTCGATCAAAATGGGTCGATATTAGAACATTTGAAGTTTTAAAACTTTGATGTTCTGATACAGACCCGGAATTTCTATACTCCGCATAAAATAAATCTTTTACTCAAAATCAGTTAAAGTAAATGTTGGAAATGTGATGAATTACTAGAGGCCAACTGGGTTGACATGTTCACTGAATGTAGAAATGTTGTTCAATACTGGAAAGACTTCAGATATTTTATAAATGCTTTATGGTCTGATAACTGTCATATTTCTAACTCACTAATCCTATTCAGTTGTTCCTATATCTAATGTAATACCTAAATCTCACATTCAGTTACTCTGGTCAATTCTTGCAATTGCCAGAAAACTTATTACTTTGAACTGGAAAAGTAAACAAGATTTGATGTTTAAAGATTTTATTAATTTAGCAAAAGTTGTTTGTAAAAAAAGAACTGCAAACCATTTGCTATAGAACTCATAACATTACTCATAAAAAACAGCATGGCAAAAATTGGAAAACATTTTGAACAAATACTGATAACAAGTTATCATGGATGAATGTAAAATATTGTAAATAGTTTTGCTATTGTTTTATTGTATTTGTTATATGTACATTTGCATATGTTTATAATGAAAACAAAATAAAAATGCTTTCATAAAATAAAAGTTAACAGAAAACAGGTTTTTGCATCGAGAGTTTCTGTGCAATAAGCAAGTATGATTTACAAGTAAAATGGCAAAAAAATATCAGGCAGCATCAGGGAAATTAAAGCTAATTGAACAAGTTTTGCATCAACCTGTATCTTCTGAATGACTATGAAACTGTCCAACATTACTGACGGACTGAAATCTTCAGTGATTTACCAGAAGAATCAAAACCTTTCTGACAGATATGGCAAAACTGGGTCAAGCAATAAAATCCTAAAAATAAAAAATGTTTTATGTTAGCACTTAAGGCTGATTATTTGAGTGTTTTGTTTAACTTGTTTGCTGGGGATTTCTCTGTTACTCTTCATAAATTACTGTTTGTAATGATGCTTAGAATGGTAAGGCAGCACAGTGCAACAGTCAAACTGACGTAATATTCTTAAGCAATAACTGATGAGTGGGTGTAGGTATATTGCAGATTTACCTACGGCTGGTCTGGTTTGATCATGATGGCGAAGCCAGAGTGATTAAACAAAGCCAACTGTGGGTAAATCTTCAATATAACCACACCCATGTGTCAGTTACTGCTGTTTTTTTTTAAATTATTACATCTCAACAGCTGAGAGGTATGAGACAGACAGGACAGAAATACAAGGAAAATCAGGTATGTTTCTTTAGTTTCACAGAATGTACCTGATTTCCCCTGTATTTGGTCTGCCCTCTATACATACCTCTCAACCTCTTAGCTGAAAAAATGTGGACAAAGCCATAAAGGGCGGAGCAAAGGCTCCAAAAGCAGACCAACTGTAAATGTTGCTCTTATAAACTTTGAAAGCTGCAAGAATAATAATATTTGTGTTATTGTGCATTGTCTAAAGGAAAGAAAGTCTGAAACTGAAATGCGCATCATTATTTAGTGACTTCATTCCTCAGTGATTTGTCAGAAAACCACAAATTTTATGAGGAATAACAAAAATATGAGGCAAAAGTCTGAATAGTTGTGACTAATGCCTCTGCACCATATACCAACAGAAAAAAGTCTGTCCGCTCAATGGTACTTAAGTGACTGGACTTCTATTGGGATATGCTTGATTTGAAATGGGCACACTGGTTGGGCTGACCAATTAGTGTGCACGTTTTTGAATACTAACAAACTATCACAAGCAGTATGCAAACACACTACCTAGATCCAGTGTTCTCCACAATCACTGAACATTCAACTGTCTGCTAAAGATTCTTTGCCAATTGCATGTTTTGAAAATTAGACCATTAATTAATTACTTGATAAATAGTGACATATAAATAAGGACGCTATGGTGCATTACACAGACAAAATGAACAATGACAAAAGCTTATAAAGAAGTTATGTATTCACCACACTCTTCCATCTGTGTTGTCCATTTTCAATCTTCTTCAATGGATAAGTTTGGATCTGATCCTCGGATCCATTTCAGCTGTTACTAAAGCTTGTGGCAACCAAAAAGCTCTTGAGCTTCTCCCTTACCCATAATGCACCAACCCCAAGTTACCTCAGATCTTGTTTGCTGATTTTACAAGCATGTATTAATATGTACAAACAGAGGATAAATGTGTGTGTGTCCTAAACAAAAAAATAAACTGTATCAGTAGCTCCATCAAAAGGACTGTAATGTCCTTATAACAGGTCAATCATCTAGAGGTTTGTAGGCATAAAGGATGGGGGTTAGAGGGTGGGAAGTTGAGGAAAAATGAAAATGGACAACACAGATGGAACGTTATGGTGAGTACATAACTTCTTTATCTGATGCTTCATTTTCATTCTATCCTCAACTGATAGGACAGAATCCTCAACTATTTATTATCCCAGGTGGACTATTTATTATTCCTCAGCACAGTTGAACCAAATGATGCTGTACCCCCGGTGGCTAGAGTCTGTACCTGTTGTGGTAAAGTAATACTAAACTTGTAATAGATAAATGAAATACAATCAGTTGGCCACCTGTCTAAAGTTACTTATGCAACTGGTTTACTGAATTTCAATTCTGCAAAGGAAACAAACAATTGGTCTGTTTTTCTGATGTCTTTTGTTCTATGCATATAAAAACATAATTGTCTGTGAGTATCCGATAAATGTAACATGTATTCACCCTTGTTGTAAAACTAGGGAATAATACTAGCAAATTAATGGACCAATTGATTCTGACACCACCTTGGGAAGGAAGGAGACATGTTCGTAGTGTCACTCTATCTGTGTGAAAGATCAAATATGGAGATTTTGTAGACAAAGCCTGAATCTCTGAAATTCTTCTAGCAGAGGTAATGGCTACTAGAAGAACAGTTTCCAAGTAAGATACTTAAGATCACATTTTAGCTGCTGGTTCAAAGGGAGAATGTATTAGTGCCTGCAGTACCAGACTGAGATGTCATGGTGGAGTAGAGTCCTCAAATGGAGGTCTCAAAAGGAGAATGCCTCACTAGAAAGCTCTGCACAACTTATGAGAGGCCACTGAAGAACCTTCAAATCCAATATGACAATTTGATATTGCTGCTAACTAAACTTTAATGGTTGAGGAACTAGCTGCTACTTTAAAAAGTAGGGCTAAAAAACGCCAGTATGTTATGCATCAGAGCTGAAAAAGGCTTAACATGATTTTGTTGTGCCCAGTAAACAAATCTTTTCTATTTATTTGTATAGAAAATTCACGTTGAAGGTTTATAGGAAGAAAAAAATGATATATCGGACAGGGTAAGACAGCATCAGTTGTCTGGCTATTAACAGAATTTGAGAAACCAGGCTGTCAGCCTAAGGTTTGAGATTTTGGGATAGATCATGCCCGTCAGGTGAGACAAGAAGTCTGGAAATCGATCCAGAAACCAAGGTTGGTGAGGTAAGTGAGGCCAAAGGAAGGGAAACCAAATCTGCTGAGGCCAGTAAGGTGCAATGAGGATGACTTTGCTCTTCAACCTGCCAGCTTTCTGCAGAAATTTCAGAATTAATGGGATTGGTGTGTAGGCATGAAGCAAACAAGGGGGCCAATCATAATGTAGAGCATCCCTTGGTGATTCCCCCTGTGGGGGGATTAGGGCAAAGTATATGCTGAATCTGTTGTTTAGGGGGTAGGCAAAAAGATCCCAGCAAGGCTGAGCCCATCTACGAAAAATCATTTCAGTCACATTCTTGTTGAGAGACCACTCTTGAGGCAGAAGAAAGCACCTGCTCAGTTTGTCTGCTATCACACTGGACTTCCCTGGAATGTGCATAGCTACGACAAAGCAATTGGATGAGACTGCCCATTGCCACATCCTGAGCACTTCTCAACACAAGGGGTATGATCTGGTCCCTCCTTGTTGATGTACAAAATTATTGACATATTGCCTGTTTTAATTGCAATCATCCCCAAAGGGAGAGCATCCTGGAATGCCTGCAATGATAAAAGCAATGCTCCCATCTCTAAGGCATTGATATGCAAGTTGGCTTCTTCGGGGCACCAAGTGCCTTGGACTGTTTTCCTCAGAAAAAGCCTGCCCACACCAACTGGGAAGCGTCTGTGGTCACTATGGCCTCGGGCTGATGCAGAGTGAATGGACCATCTTGTAGAACCGGGTCTATATTAAAAGCCCGAAATGAAGAAAGATAGAGTCTATGTACATCGACACGTAAAGGTTGATATACATAAACAGCAAAACATGAAAACAGTGAAATTTGAAATGCCGAACATGTTTCTTGGTCAGCAGTGCGATGGTGGGGATAAGGAAATATATCCTTTTCCCCACTGTTGTCTCAGAGTTGGTATATTTAGGTAGGGGAGTGTGGGGGGTGCAGGGGGGCTTGCCCCCCTGCAAAAGCGTGGTAAATTAATTATTTAGTGTTTTTTTTTTTTTACTTACCTGCGTGGCACATTCTGATGACTGAACTCGTTCATTTCAAATTTCACTGTTTTCATGTTTCGCTGTTTATGTACATCGAACTTTATATGTCGATGTACATTGACTCGATCTTTTGTCATTTCAGGCTTTTAATATTGACCTGTAGAACCTGATATGATCGCATGCACCACCTGAGATCTCTCTTGCATGTCTGACTGATTTGTATTTGAGTTGACATGGGTTGGTAATACATCAACCAATGTGTTGCTAGTCATCCACTGGAGAATCCTCATACAAAATCTGGCTAAAGGTATTAATGTTATTGCCACTGACATTGATCCTAGAGGTTGAAGGACCAAATCAGCTGAAATCTTGGTACTGCAAATTATTTTTCTGACCTGTGATCTGATAGCTTCACTGCCTCCCTCAAGAGTACAAACCATTATTAACTTCATGTTGAGAATTGCTTCTATGAATTTCTAATATTGAGTTGGTTGTAGGTGAGACTTATCGTAATTTATGGTCATCCCCAGAAGAGAACAAGTCTGGAGAACCTAGTTCCTTGCCTTTACCAACAGATGCCTGGTCAGGGTGGTAAGGAGCCAGTCGTCTAGATATGAAAACACCAGAATCCACGCAGTCTCAAGCAAGTTGCTACTACTGCTATACCTTTGGTAAACACTCTGGGGCTATGCTGAGGCCAAAGGCCAGAGATCTGAAATGGTAGTAACTGGCTCCCAGCCGGAAGCATACAAACCTTCTGGATTGTCCATTCTTCTTTATGTGATAGTACCATCCTGATGGTCTATAGAGTACTTGCTCAGAACTGGGAGAATGGACTGAACCATGACCATCCAAAAAATTTTTTGTGAGTTGCTGAGCTCCAAAACTGGTCTTCAGTCCCCTGTTTTCTTGGCACTAAAAGAATCTTGAGTGAGTTCCAGATTCTATCCGATCTTGCGGGACCTCTTGGAAGACTCTTTCCTCTAGCAGCTTTTGAATTTGAATTGCTGCTTCTTCCCCCAACTGAGTGGAACATCTGGGATTTTCCTTGGGTTTGGAGGTGGAAGGGAAAAGGAGTATTATAGAACCTTGGAATATAATCCTCTGCACCCAAGTGTCTTTTTAGTTTAGCCAGGCTGTCTGGTGCAGAGACGGTCGTCCCCAATTGCTTCCAGAGGTGAGCAATTGGGCCTCCTTTCAGGAGCGCTGGAAGGGACTGGCAGAGAAAGAATCTCTGGACCCCTGGTGTTTGGAGCCTACTCTGCCTTACAGGCAGAGTCAACTGTTAGGAGTTCCCCTCTCTGCCCCTAGGGGCAGAAGTGATCATGGGGAAACTTTACTTTCATCGAAGTCTGTATCCTCAGTGGCAGACTCTTGAGGAGAGTTTGTGCATCTCCTCTTACACTTCTTCTTCCAAGGGACCTCTGCAGTGAGGTTTTCCTAGGAGGTGTCAGCAGAAACTGTAATACCAGGTTGGGTAGTCTGGAGGCCTCAGACTGGCTGTCCCTGCAGCGTAGAATGGTGAGGCTCTAGGCACAGAGGCTTCTGGGTGGATTGGAAATCTGAGGGGGTTTGATCCATCAGTCCTGTTGAAGTAGATAAAACCCTCTTCACAATCTTGAAGGCTGATGCTCCAGAGAGAGAGAGTGAGAAGATCTCGGAGCCGAGAAGGCAGGCTGCTTCTGGACCGTTACCTACTCTCGCTCTGAAATCAGTCTCCCCGAGGAGGAAGTCAGACACAAGCTATCCAGTACAAAACCACCATGGCATAGAAACGGCTCCAAAACCTTTGGAGTAGACTCCAATGCTTTGGATCCAACATGGAAGCTACAGCTCCAGGAGTCCTCCAGATCCAAAAAAGTCATGGCCGATGTACTCACACAGTCAACTTCGGATAATCCAGGTAATCCTCGGATCAGAGCCTGACGCACCAAAATGACCTGGATCCTGGGTCTCTAAAACAACCAAGGGAATCAGAGGAGGAGTCTGAGATGGTGGAGTGGGCAATGGATGGCCTACCTGATCCAAGTTAGTTGGCACAGATAATACACATCTGGATCTGCGCTGAGAGAAAATTCCTCATCTTCTGATCCACATCTTCTTCAGTTAAACATCTAGATGCCAGTGAAGGAGATTTTGTATGGTGCCTCTCTAGGAAAGGACAGGGCAACCTAGCAGGTACAGGCTCTGCCAAAGGAAAATACTGGGTCTTGTGCAAAGACATAGGATCCTGAGCAGTAGGATCTGACAGTTTCCTAGTGGGATCTGAGAATATCGGATCCAACAAAATCTATCTTCGGATCCAAGGGGGAAGAGGTATGCTATCTCCTCAGATCCAATTTTGATTTCTTCCTGGAAGCCTCGGAGCATGCAGCCAAGGAGGATGGAGCAGGAGATTTCGACTCCTTGGATTTATTTCTGGGGGGGTCCCTGAAATAGCGTTTCCAAATGAAGAAGGTAACATACTTTTTAATATTAACTTGTTTTTTTGTATCCAACAAAGTACGTAGATTAAAATTATAACAAATAGTATGTTCTTCTTGAAGGTGTAGAGGGCCCAAACAGTAGACACAAAGACTCTGACAAAGGCGTGAAGAAACCAAACACTGGAAGGCTCATCACAGCACAAAATCCTGTAACAATCCTATAAAGATTCGAAAATCCAACTTGTAAAATTCAGAGTCTTTTATTGAAAGTACAGCACACAAGGAGATGAGCGCTTTCACGTGTAGTAACACACGCTTCTTCAGATCTATTTTAACAATGAAACAGTGAGTTTAAATACCCTAAGAAAGCTCAATCAGTATTTTAATGCAAGTTAATTAAGCAATTAAATGCTGAATGAGAGCTCTAGCTTTAAAGACACCATACATACTTTGATGTTATTAATGAAATGCTAAACATTAGTAGCACAGCCACAAAACCTATAGATATAAATATACTGTACAGACCTATAACATATATGACCTACAAACAACAGACATAACATATATATTTAAAAGATGAATGATAAAATGCATAATTTATATAAAAACATGATGAAATCAACAAATATTTAATACAAAACTATCATACACATAATGAACTGTATATGCATAAAATCATGGCTGCAAAAACAAATAAGAACCTTCTAATCCACTAAGGGTCTAAAATATGGAGGATGAATACAGCAGGTACTACCTGCTCTTAAGCACTGATCTAAGGGATACATATTGATTAATGCCCGGTGGTAGATGGGCCCTTAACTTAAAAATCCACTGTAGTTCAATGCTCTCCAATAAATTCATATGGTCACCCCCTCTATTGCTGTGTTTAACTATTTGTAGGACTCTGAAGTTAAACATGTGTGTAGTGTATTCCATGACATGTTTTGCTAACGCATTCTGTTCTTTTTGTTGTCTGATGTCATAGACATGGTTGTAAATTCTTTGTTTCAATTTTCTCTTAGTGAGTCCTACATAGAACACCGGGCATGTATTGCAATTTGCCAAATATATGACGCTCTCAGTATCACAGCAAGCATAAAATCTAGGAATGAACGTAAAGTTCAAATAGGGATGCACAAAGACCTGATCTGTAGTTACATACCTACACATATTACATTTCCCACATGTGTAGGTGCCAGCCTTACCTACATTTTTCATTAATGTTCCTACATTAGTATCTATTCTTGGATTATTACATAACAATCTTTTAAGATTTTTGTGATTCCTATACGCAAAGTTAGGTTGATCACCTACTAACCTCCTGGTTTGGTCATCTACAGTCAGCAATTTCCAATTGCTGCATATAATGTTCTTCAGTGACTTGCTGTCATTGGTATAAGTAATGGTGATCCTAATAACATCTATATTATCTTTCAAGTTCATCTTTGATGCTTGACTGAAAATTTTATTAGACATAACAGGTCTTGCCTCATTCAAAACTTCAGACCTAATTCTCTTTACCATGTTGGAATCATATCCTCTTTGTAAAAATAAATCTTGCATTAAATTAGCTTCCAAGTACCTTGATGTTTCATTCTTACACAACCTAGCTATCCTAGTAAATTGACTCCTGACTATACCAGGGAACGTATGTCTGGGGTGCATGCTGTTAAAGGACAGAAGCATATTTTTCCAACATGCTTTCCTATATAAAGTTGAAACCAGCCTACCTTCCTGCATGGACAAGGTTACGTCCAAAAAATTAATCTCAGTGGGGGATATCTCTGAGGTGAATCTGAGAAAATCACTGGTACTTTCTAAATAAACAAGAAATGTTTCAAATTCATGTCTTGATCCATCCCATACTAACAGTATGTCATCTACAAACCTCCTGTAGATGACAACCTTTTGGAACAACTCATGACTGAACATAAATTGTTTCTCCCAGTGATACATCACCAGGTTGGCATACATGTTGGCACACGAGGTGCCCACTGCCACTCCCCATTTTTGATGGTAAATGTTGTTTCCGAATGAAAAAACGTTGTATGATAGGACTAGTTCTAACAACTGACATATCAAAATATGTCTATCATTACTAAAAGCAGTGTTGGTAATCAGAAGTTCTGTTATAGCTTGTGTTCCTACGTCATTAGGAATACAAGTAAAAAGATTTTTCACATCAAGCGTAATCAAAAGATGCTTGCCTATCACAAGGGCTGTGTTCATGCTTTCTAGAACCTCTAAAAGCTGGTGTGTGTCCTTCAAAATAGTTGGTATTTGATTTACCAAAGGTTGAAGGGTCTTCTCCAAATAAAAGGAGATGTTGTCTGTGGCCCAACCATCCCCAGAAACAATGGGTCGCAACGGTGGAGGATATATATTTTTGTGCATCTTGGGGAGGCCCTTTATTATAGGTATTTGTACACTCTCTTTATGAAAAAAGTTAAATAAATCTATATCTAGTTGTCGACACATAAGCGTGTCATATACGCAATCATCTATCGCTTTATGGAACTCATGCAAAATGTCAAGAGAGATCAGTCTGTATGTTTTATCATCAGCAAGCATATCTAACATATAGGAAACATAATCTTCAGTATCAAACAATACAAACCCCCCTCCCTTGTCAGCCGGTCTAATGGTTATTGAATCATTCTCTATTAAAGATTTCAATGCCAGACTTTCACTTTTACTCATATTATAGTATGTGCATTTCTTTTTGCTACCATAAAAATAACCATAGAGATCATGTTCACATACTCTAACAAAACATTCTAAATGAGGTGGAAGGGGAGAAAAACACTTTAGCTTTGAACAATGAAACAGCACATTGCTTACTGATATCAGCACCGTCTTTGTTGCCAAACATCAATTTAAGAGCCACATTTCTTGCAAAGAGTCTAATGTCCACACATACTGTGTGTAAATCACTTCCTTGGGAAGGTATAAAAGTGAGTCCTTTGTTTAAAAACCTCTGACAAAGGCATTTTATGTCCACACTTGGTACATGTTTTGAAACCGGGTGGCTGTTTCCTAGACATGCTAACTGTGAGAGAGAAACAAAAAAGAAAGAAGGGAACTTTACATAGATAACTTTTTATTTTTGACCCAAATAGAATAAAAAGTGATAGCCACTACCAACAATGATAATTAAGGTTACTATAATGTATAAGAAACAGATTAGTAAGAGAACAGCAAATATCAACAATGGTAAAGTAGATTACTCTGAGTGGGAAAACAAGAGAAATTCTGAATAAACTATGATAACAGTTGTATTAAATTTACAATATTAAGGGATCAATAAAAGAAGAGAAATATAAGGTAAAAGTGTACCTTATCTTGAAAAATAAGCAATGAAGCTTAAGATCTATGGCAACCACATCCTTCAAGAAAAGTGGCAAACGAGATCCGAGTTAACTTAGGGTTGGTGCATTATGGGTAAGGGAGAAGCTCGAGAGCTTTTTGGTTACTACAAGCTTTAGTAATGGCAGCTTTGGATCCAAACCCATCAGATGAGGAAAGAATGAAAACTGACATCAGATCTACTTTTATGTGCTCTTTAAGTGTGTGGAATTCTTGTAGACTTTTTTTAAACTGCATTTCCCTTACTGCAGATATCAATATCTGTTACTCCCTGTACTATAGTGAGAGTGGCTGCCAGCCTAGATGGTTAGTTTAACTCCATGGAAGAAATGCCGAGAAATTTCAGGCCTGAGCTCAATGGCGAAAACATATCCTAAGGTTCAAGGGACCATTCAGTGTGAGATAGAACCACCACCAAGTACTCCAGTGCAGGGAAAATGGCTGTGCTCTACAACTGGTCCCACTTCCAGAAGTGGTGGTACCTGGGAGACGGCATCTCTTTTTTCACACTCGAGCATCAGAAAATAATTGGGACATCTCTGCCTTGGTTAGATGATTATTTATTAATAATTTAATTAATTTATAATATAACCAGGGTAAATCAATGATCCAACTGGAGCACTGACTTAGCAACCATTACCAGTACACACTTCAAAATAAAAAAATGTAAGACACAAGTAAATGAAGGGAAAAATCCATGCACAGCAAAAGATAAAACTGTATATAAACTTTTGCTCTATGAAGACAGAAATGTGAGAAATCAGTAATGTGAAAAATCTATTATTGTATGAAATTCTTATCAAAACTAAAGGAATATAAACATTCAAAAGAAGGCTGAGCATTAGCATTATATGTAAATACTTACTATTATTGGACATTTATGGAAAAAAGTGGGTGATACAAGGAAAAGGAAACCAAAGATAACAAGGAAATGAGAGCAGAGGGCACTGCGGCTAAAAAGTACAGCTGTATAAGTTGCACTATCCATAACAGCCAATGCTCAAATTCCACATTGCTGAAATAGCCTTTTGGCTATATGGGTTGTTTCCTGGCCAGGAAACAACAAATGGACAGCTTCACAAAGCTCTGGCACCTTCCAAAACTTTCACTCTGACTGCTGATTGGACAGTCCAGAAGAGTGAAATCAGCAGAGCGAAGTAATCTTCAGGCTTTTTTTTGCCCACACATAGAGAACAGCATACTCATCCTGAATCTGTAAAATGACAGAATAGTAAGAATTAAGTTTATATCCAGATAACTAACTACATATAGAGACAGGGAAATGGTAGGTAGTTGTGGATACTGCAGCAGTGAGGAATTCAAATATCAAATGTTACAGCAAATGCAACTAACAGAACCGTACTATGTTCCTCGTTCTCACTGCTGCAATATATTTTTTGGCTATATGGTTAATTATCAAAACCTATCCAACCTGGGAGGATAGGATGGAGAATAGGCCAACCAAAACCAGTCCTAGATCTGGAAAAAGGATGCAGTATGTAATGCTTTGTGAAAGTAAATACAAAGTACAATGAGGCTGCCACTAAAATGTTTCTGGAGACCACACCTTTTCAAATATGTCATCAAAGAAAACAAGACTATTAGACTAGGCATTAATCCTGCTTGAAAATGTTTTACCATAGTGAGAATAACATCCGAGTGACGTCTCCAGGCGTTTCTGCAGTTACACCCTACTGCTCCTCTAGGCGTCAAATATTGCCTGTTCATATTTGCATTAATAATTCCAAAACCATGTTACATACAAGGTATTGGAAAATTTTATCTTGAAGCATACATGATAGCAAACACAATTGTATTGATATATGACCTCTGTCAATGGATATTTGTTAAAAATGTAAGGTGATAACTTAAATTTTTAAATGCTGAAGCCACGCCCACTAGGGGTTAAAGGTACACACTCAAAAGAGCTCTACTGGAGGGAATGAGTTAAGAAACATCTAACTGGAATTATCTGAAATAACAGAGGCTATCTTTTTCCAGTCCCATGCTAGGAATTGCAAAGCTTTTTAGCTTTCTTAAAGGACTTGGTACCGACAACATAATAGCAAGTTGCAAAAGCCTGACCAGAATATATAAAATCTATTTCTCACCATCATTCAAATTTGGAAAGACATGACAGACAGATGTCTGGATTCAAGATACAGTCTGAAAGTAGTAAGGGCATACACGGGGGATTTTTTTTTTTTTTTTTTTTTTTACAGATAACCCTACATGTATGGAAAAGCAAAATGGTTAATCCACCATGAATGGTTGCAACCTGGATACTCTTGCAGATGAAAGATCAATAAACCAATAAGTCTACCAAAAATGAACAAAAAAAAGACAGAACAGCTGGTTTAAAGGTAGACAGAAATAACTTTCTTAGCAAAAAGTAAAGATCCCAGTCAAAGGTTAGCTGAATAACAGGTGACCTTGCATATCAACAGGAAAAACCTCTTTGTAGAGCCACCTGAGCAAAGTGTGAAATGAGGGGATGATCCACTGGCAGACTTGCCGAAATGGCTAACAAGCATCCTGTGCCTAAGGAGTAAACAGACCATAAGTGAGTAACACTCACTAATTGTCCAGAACCAATGGTAATAACCCAAGTAGACCCCTCGTTATAGGCGAAGCAGCAACTGTAAAATCATCTATACTGGTTAAAGTAAGATTTCCCACTTCACTTTGTACCTACTGCACATCTTCATGAAAAAAGGTACCCAAGAGGTATTAGAATTGAATCATCCAGGCAATCAGTTGAAGTTGTTTGAGACTGAGGTGTATATCAAAGCCCCAAACTGTGTGAGTAGATTTAACCTGTGAGGAACCTTGAGGAAATTGCTTCTGGACAATTCCATAAAGAAGAATCAATGTTGCCTTGACCAGCCAGCAGCCACCACAATATTCTTTGAAGAGTCTTTCTGAATCTTCAGAATGTCCCTGGATGTAACTGGAATGAACAGAAAAGCATACAGCAACATTCCTAATTACAAGAATGAAAACATCTGTTTTCCAGGCCTACCTGCAAAGCAGTCCTAGTGCAAAGTTTACTTAGTTGTCTGTTTTGAAAGGAGGCAATCAGATGTATTTGAGATGTTACCCACAACTGGACCCATTCTTGGAAAACCCCTCATTCAATTTCCATTAGTGAGGGTCTGCCCCGATAGTGCTCAGCTTGTCTGTCACTACATTTTCCTCTGACAGAATGTATGATGCTTGGAGGGTTGCATAACACTGTAGAGCAAACTCCCAAGTCATCACAGCCAGCCTGTACGACCTGGTCTCCCCTTTCTTTGTGTAACATCACTCTAGTACTGTCTGTAATCACCTGTAATGGTCCAGTGGCTCACAGGTCATGAAGAGTTTCTATAGCATGGATTGCAACAAACATCTTTGCTCCATAGGCCTACCACGTTTACCCTATACAAACTGCTTCCCAAGCAAAAAGAGAGGCATCTTATGCCTCCGGCAATGCAGTTCTTTCTTGATAATGCCCCAAACTGTAATTTGAAAATTCCAGAGGATGAAAATGTTGGGTCCACCTTTTTTTAAATATTGGAGTTTTTTTTAATGTACAACCTAGCAATAGGAATCATAAGAACCATAAAACAATTAATCCTAGACTGAGGAGATACTCTCTGGCAGAAATCTCAATGACTGCAGAAGATAAGGAATGTTTTCAGATGCAAATTAAACTTTTCCTGTTAGGAATGCCTTATGGTTAAGTCTCTTGAAAGGCAATCTAAAAGTACAGTCCTTTCTGATGAAGTCAAGGAGAATTTCTGAACATTTAACTGGTAGCTCAGATTGGTATGGTGTGGAATAAACCTTGTTAAAGTTTGCTGACATCTGGCACGAGATTCTGCCAAGATCACCAAGTCTAAAAAGGAAAATGTGAATGCCTTACAGTCTGCAATAGAATACTCCTGCAGCTTGACAGTTTGTAAACACCCTAGAAGCTACAGCTAACTCAAAGTGTAATGCAGAGAAATGATAATATGTCTCTGACTCAGAATCTGAGAAATTTTCTAAAGCTTGTGTATATGGGAATGTGATAAGCATCTTTTAGGTTTAATGCTACAACATCAGAAGGGTAATGATTGTTAACAGACTCTGAAGGATTAACATTTTGAATTTTGGCACTTTCACAAATCATCTGAGAAAAGTGGTTTCTGGGAAAGCTCAATTGTTGAAGCCAGAAAACATGTAATAGAAGCCTTCCTTCCTTTAACCTTTAGGCACTGGCAGTATTACTCTTAGAGTAAGAATGTGTTTAAAAACTTGAGGGGAAAACTGTTTGGTTTGAGAACAGGGAAGAAATCCCCAGAAAGGAGGTGTGTGTATTTAGTGCCAATGGTAACCCTACTGAGCCAGTATTAGTACCAAAATCAGAAAAAAATGCCTTGCTAAATGGAAAGATTGACAGACACCCTACAGGGCAGATTTAGAGATGTAGAGACTGCAGGAGTCTTCTAGTATGGAGTTCTGCCCTCCAGAATAGAAAACCTGCAATAAACTTCTGGCTAATGTAAGAAAATCATCCTTATGAACAGACAAAATATATTGGATGAGAAATGGCTAACATTTGGTTTCTTTTTTCTAGGGATGTCCCTGGAAGGAAACAGCACTTCATCCTGGGTAAGAGGTCTCTTATCTAGTCCTCTCAGAGAAGAATCTCCCAGAGAAACTTCCAGACCTAAAGATGATGGTGCTTCCATGCCTGGAGTGGACATGAACAGTTGCAGAGGGCTGTGGCGAACCCCTGTGTACATGGTGGCAGAAGGGACTACACCAGATGAACTCAGAGAAACCACGGAGTGGTCTTAGGAAAGTACAGTTGTGAACATTTTCCATAAATACAGATGTTCAGGTGTATTCACTATTGCAGTCCAGACATGTGGGATTTCCTGCTGTGAAAACCCTTGGATAGCCCAACTACAAGAGAAAAACATCCCTCCTCCAAGCACTGACAGATGCCCTGACAGAGGTCAGTACGTTTGGGTATATAGAGGAAGCCAGCCGACATCATGACCTCATTTTTTTTTTGCCATCTGACAGGAGCCCCCCCGAGATGGGTACTAAAGTAAAGGCCTAAGCCAGAGAACCTGAGCAAGGGAAAGGGCAAAAAAGGGGAGTCCCCTTGGCTTGAGAGGAAGCTTGTACCAGTCTACCTTGTAGTCTAAGGGGGAAAGAGGACTGCAGCAGTGAGTACACTCGAACATCTACATGTACAGTACGTGTGCACAACTGTACAATGTTCGTGTTTCACTGCTGTACTCCTGACCTGTGCGATGATGCCCAAAGCTGAAAAGGAGGGTTGAAGGCACATTAGGGAAGAGAACATGGTGCCTGCAGAATGACAGTGATGAAGCCTGCTCTGAACCTGGAAAAGGCTGATAAATGGTAGTGTTTGGTGAAGGTATGCAGCTTCCAGAATGTTCTTGGTACTGACTCCTTTTAGAAAGGCAGTAGAGGTAGCAGTAGTCCTAGAACCTGACAGCCTCAGGGGGCTACTTACTATAATGGCTGAAACAAAATGAGATACAGAGACAGATCCACTTGGAGAAAATTTGTTTGGAAACTGGTTTTCTTTCAGAACTGGTGGCAAAAGCCACAGAGAGTTGTTCTGATTTTCGCAAAGTCTTAGTTCTTTTAGGATCTTAATGGAGTTGCCTATGTACATCCAAGGAATGAACAATTCTTTCCCCGTGGTTCTGTGGATTGGAAAAGAAGGTAGGCAGGTGTATGGCTTGATTCAATGATGTGTCTGTCACCACCTTGGGCATAAAGGAAGGATTAGTCCCGACGTTGGGACACACTGTCTGGATGGAAGATATCTGGAAGAAGATAAGGAAGGGCTCCACCCCCATGACAGCCTGCAGCTCAGAGACACAAGTGATATCCAGCAAAAAGGCAGTTTTCCAAGTTAGAAACTTTAAGTCAGCAGAAGCCGCTGGTTCGAAAGGAGGAGGGTCAGTTTTTCCAGGACAAAACTGGAGGTCCCATGAAGGAGTACGTTGTCTACTGGCAGATCTGATGTGGGTGACTTCCCTAAGGAATAGTCTAAGAAGAGGGTATGAAAAGACAGGAGGAAGGACAGGTATGGGCTGAAATGGAAGAGGCATGAATTTTAATGGAGGAATAATAGAGGCTCTTGTCAACCAGATTAGCCACATAATCTAGGATTATAGATATTTTGGCTAAGAGAGGATTATGGCCCCTTTTTTCTTTTTTAATAAATATCTTTATAAAATTATCACATATGATATAAGCAATCTTACATTTATATAAATGAAAAACAAAATTACACCACTTAAGTTGCTAACATTATACATCACAGACACCATTGAAACAACTGTAACTGTAAACATTATACATCACTTATAATCTATCCAGTCATTGTCAGTTAAGCATTCTATGGCTCATTCAAATCCTGCCTCTTCTCTGCATATATTGTTCCCACAGTTCCCATTTTTCCTATGAAGTTTGCTCCTTCCCTTTTCTAAAGATCCCAATTCCAGCTGTTTTCCCTCTGTTACTATAGTTACTGCTTCTAGTAAAGTTGGCCTAGACTTCAATTTCCATTTTCTAGTAATCGCTTTTTTGGCAGCCACCATAATTAGACTCAGTAAGGCTTTACTATGTCTAGGCAATTTCGATTCTGTATCATAGCTCAGAAAAAAATAATCTCCCCGGTCAATCCAATCTGCTCACCTAGCATTTTTGACAGAGCGGTCTGCAGGGAATCCCTAAAGTCTGCCAGCTTATTAGACTCCCAAAAAATATATTCCCAGCCACCTCTTTCTTGTCCATCACATCTCCAATATTTTCTATCCACCTAAGGAAAAATTCTTTGGAGTCTACTTGAGGTATAAAAATATCTATGTACACACTTCTAGGTAATCGTCCTAAATCTTTTAGACTTGGTTGCATATTTATTGCGGCTCTGATGTTGACACCAAATGGAAAACCTTCTTCATTTAGCGGAGTAGGATTTCCTAGTACTGGGCCTTCTGGCCTCTCTAAGGATGTCTTGAACCTGCTTGCTTAGGGCAGGATCTGTCCAGGATGCTGTAAAATTATCCAAGCTCGAGTATCTGCAGGTTGGGATGCACAATCTTTCCCTTGTCCTGAGTCAGAAGATCCACTCTCTGAGGTAACTGCCATGGTTTCTCATTGTTTAGGTTGAGAGGCAGAGGGTACCAGCATTATCAGGGTTAGTCTGGGGCTATCAGTATTGCCCTAGGCCTCTGAGGATATCAGTGTTGTCTCGGCCTATCAGTATTGATCTGGGCCCCACTTCCCTTATGTTTAAAAACTCCAGAGGAAGCAGAGGTAAAGGGGGGATGCATAGATGAAAAGGTGAGTCCAAGGAAAAGAAAATGCATCTGTCTTCCAGGCTGATGACAGGATTTTCCTGGAGCAGAAAATTTTCAGGTGAGCACTTTCCCTGGTGATGAAGAGGTCTATCTGGGGAACTCCCCACTTTCTGGTTATGCTGAGAAATGCTTCCCGATGCAGATGCTATTCATGGGGGTCTTTCAGGTTTCTGCTGAGGTGATCCACTAGAAGGTTTTCAGCACCTGGAAGGTATTGTGCTAAAAAGTGTAATCCCAGAGAGTGCACAGTCTCCCAAATCTGCACTGCTAGGTGACAAAGAGGGTAGAAGTGAGCCCCCACTGCTTGTTTATGTACCAAATGAACACGAAAAAGGAGTACCACCCGACTCAGACAGCGAAGCAAGTCCTGCACTCAAATAGTGTGTCCACAAGCCAGGCTGCAGTTGAAAATGTGAATAAATCCAATAGAGTGGAAGATAACAAAACCAGACGTTAAAGTCAACAAAAGCAGACGTTGAAAACCACAGATGGTCAAAACTTCAACGATGATTCTTTTATTCATGAGCCAGACAGAGAATAAAATCCAAGCGCTTTCGCCTGAGTAGTCTCAGGCTTTTTCAAGGTTAATTAGGTATATGGCCTTACTGCTTTTATATTCAGTTTGATAGGCCTAATGTATTAATTAATTGCAATCAATCAATTTTTTAAAGTGCAACAGTGCTTTTCTGGAACCTTACTCTTGCTTACCACTAAAAGTGTTCATAAATCACAAGCTTTTTTATGTATACATTTAAAATATCTTATAATATACAATTGATTACTGTTAAAAAGTTAATGCATATGATTTCTAAATGCATTTAAAAACAAAGAAAATTCCCAGTTATTTAAGCTTGATGTTCTAATAAAATAGAATAAAATGAAATAAAATAAAATGAAGTGAAATACAAAGCCTTTAAAGAATGTATTGAACCTACTAGTATACACAAGAAAAGCCATGTATAAATTATGTGTATGAAATATGGTGTATAAAATTCTAAAAATTGTTTTTTATATGAATGGTTTAACCTTTAAAAATTATCAATGATAAATATATTTCACTTGAATCTGGGAGTCACTGTATTAGTTATAATCCACCCTGATATTTAATTTAAAATTAATAATGTGTACACAAAAATTAATAAGTAAATAAATAAATAAATAAATAAGTAGGTTATAATTTATTTCTTTTAACCTTTAAAATGCTGTTTATGCTGATGCTGTCGTTCATCCCTGGATTTTTTGAGGCATCCAGTCTGAGTTGCCAAATTAACACTCTACTCTCTAGGTAGGTTTCCCAGTCACCTCCTCTGGGATCTTGCAAAACGCGTTCAAGTACAAAAAATTTTAAAGACATGTCAGTGCATACTAGTGAATGCTTAAAGAATGCATTAGAACTTTTTTTTTTTTTTCAGTTTCATATAAGTGTACTTATATTTATGTACCAAATGACTGTGGTGCTTGTCTGTTTTTATTAACAGGACCCTAATTTCATTTTTCTTTGAATGCTACCAAGCCTTTTTGAACTGCCATAAGCTCCCTTGAAGTTGATGCATTTGTCTCTGAACTAATATTCCTACTTTCCTTGGGTCTGGAAATGTCTGAAATGGACCCCCATGCTGTATCTGAGGCGTTCGTGGTGAGGGTTTGCTCTTGGGGTGTCAACCTGAAAGGAAGGCTCTGGTTCAGAGCAAAGCTTGTGCCCACTATGCAAATTCCTCCTTGAGGCAAGCCTTTGCATGTGCAGCCTGGCCAGGGGGACCCCGAGAATACAAAATGCCATGTAGCACAATGTTCTGAGGAACTCCCTTGGCTGTGAGGCGTTGTCTCTGCATTATCTTTAGGAAGTATGAGTCAGGAGAGAGACCTTGTCTGGATGTAGGAAGGCCTTTTGAAGGATGAGTCCAAAAGAGCCCCTGGAAGACCATCCTGGTACAGGGTTTTTGTGTTTGATTTGTGTTGATGTATGGCGAAGCCCAGGGAGGTCAAGATATTCTGGGTGAACACGAGATCTGAGTGGAGCTTTGAAGGAGTTGTGCCCTTTATTAGACAATCATCCAGGTAGGGTTAGATCTGGACCCCTCTGATCCTGCAAAAGGCAATCATAGGGGCTAAAGCACTTTGTGTAGACCCTGGGAGTGGTAGACAAACCAAAGGGCAGAGCAGAAAATTGATAGTGACTCATACCTGATCTGAAGCATAAAAAGCTTCTGTGTGATTCCTGTATGGGAATGTGCAAGTATGCATCTTTTAGATCCAGGGTGGCCATGAAGGTCTGTGGGTCTATCATGGGTAAAAGCTTTTGAAGAGTTAACATTTTGTACTTTGGAACCAATAGGAACTGATTGAGGGCAAACAGGTCTAGAATGGGACAATAACAGCCTTCCTTTCTGGGAACCAGGAATAACCTGGAGTAAAAAAAAACTTTCCTTTTTGGTGTTCTGGAACTGGTTCCACTGAGCCCTGGGAGAACAAATTCTGAATTTGTAAAATGGCCTCTGTACTTTGGTTTGGGGGAATGTCTAGATAACCTAAGCACTTCAGTGGTTCTTTGAAAGTGAGCCTGTAACTATTTGAAATAATGCTTAAAACTCACCTGTCCAAAGTGATGAGACCAATTTTCCTTAAAAAGGGATAGTATTCATCCTAGTCTTGTGAGGGCAGTGGAGGGAAGGGGGAACAGACATATTTGGATTGTTGCTCTCTGCAAGGAACTTGTGGTCTAGAACTCCCTTGCTTAAAGTATCTGAGGTCCACTGCCTGGGTATTTGTTGTTGTAGTTAACTTTGTGTCATTTCCCTACGTGGCTTTCTCTGTCTGGCTTTGGAATGTGAAGGAAAGAACCAGTGTTTAGAGGGGTAGTTCCTACTGAATCTAGGAATCACAACTTGCACGGATTTAGCTTTGCCTTCCATCTTTTTAAGTAGGGCCTCAGCTTTGGGTCCAAAGAGGAAGTTCTTGTACAGAGGGGCATCCAAAAGATTTGGCTTGACATGCTCAGGGAAGGACTGTTCCCTTAGCCATGCATGTCACCAGTAGCTGCAACTTGACAGCTAGAGTGACATAGGTCCAGTAATTCTTTGGAACGACTATTGCTCTCAATGGATTTCATTTTTTGGTTCAACTGATCCATAATGGGCTGTTGGTATTTTATCATGTGGAATGGAATTGACAAGTTAAGGACCCTCATAGCTAAGGTGGCAGAAGTGTAAACTTTTTTTGTCAAATTTATCAACAGCCCTATTCTCTTTACAGTGGGCAGGGGGTTTTGGAGACACTAGCTCTAGCTCCTTTGGATCCTGGGGTCACAATCTCTGTGTCAGCAGAGGGTTCTTAAAGAGATGTTTATGTGAGTCAAGCACCCTATAAAACCGGTCTACTTTTCGAAGGGCTGGAGGAAGGAAATCTAGATTCAGAAAGGAATCCAAAAAAACATCCTCTACAACCTCTAAAACTGGAGGGATGGCAAGAGGCTTGTGCTTTGGCAGGTCAAGGAATTCCCTAATCCTTTTTGGATTGTGGGTAATCCTGGGTTTCTCATTGAAAATGCTCATTCATGGCGTGAAGAGTATCCTCAAA
The DNA here is from genome assembly GCF_019279795.1 of Protopterus annectens. NCBI lineage: Eukaryota > Metazoa > Chordata > Ceratodontiformes > Protopteridae > Protopterus > Protopterus annectens. The sequence continues at coordinate 89,407,999 of NC_056749.1, forward strand.
GGAAATGTCCTTGCCGGGGAGCAGAAGCCAGATTTTCTTCAGAGTCTGACACCTCAAAGGAAGTCGGGGAGGGTCCTTCATTAAAAACAGACTCCTCCTGGTTAGAATCTTCAGCTGATTCAAGAGGATGAGAAAGGAGGTCCGGAGTAGGGTCCCTTTTTCTTTTCCCTGGGGAAGGCTCAAAAGGGGGTTGCCTGGATTTGACCAGGGAAATTAAACCTTCAGGAAACTAATCAAATCCTGCTGATAACCATGAGTGTGGAATCGGGTAGGCCTAGGTATACGACAAGAGGAAGTTCCCTTCTTTGGGATAGCTCTTCATTTGGGCCTAGGTATGTCCATAATTCTGACTCCAGTCTCTCTAGTGGAATGTGCAGCTGGTGTTGGCTGATACTGCAAAGGAGCACCACTGGTTGAAATCCATTCCTTGGAAGACAAGGCCTGCAGAACAGCCCCGGAATCAACCGACAAATCAAGTTTTAAAGCTTGCGCGGAGGTTGAGGGACCTCACGGCATATGGGACTTCAGGTCAGTCTCGATACAGGCCTGTGCCACCACCTCAGTCGCTGAAGGGGGCTGTGAAATCTCCTCACCTTTTTCAGTGATCACAAACCCTGGAGGACTAGCTGGCAGGGAGTGATTGCCGTCCAAGGCCCTAAGTCTGAGTTGCTTTTCTTTATCCCTTTTGCATTTAGGGAACTTAACACCTTGGATCGACTGAGAACCTGATGCAATACTAAGGTGCATAGCCAAGATCTTGGCCCTACGCCATACCTCTCAACCGTACCGAGTTTCTCGGCAAATATCTGTTTTGAGGGCAAAATATTAGGGTGTCACGAATTTCCGTGTGGCCCCTTTAATTTCCGAATTTCTTTTTTTTTCTTTTTTCTTTTTTTTTTAAATAACTCCCTACGTCATCACGCGCATGCCGTGCGTGATGACGTCCGCTTCAGAACGGACCGGTATGTGTGTGCAGAGCGCAAAATTTATTCCCATATCTTCTCTCCTCCACCAGGTAAAATATAAACAGAAAACATATATGACAAACTGCAGGCTACGCTTTTGTGATTACTGTGCTTTTCTTTCAGTTCCCTTATTTAACGGCTGTAGACACTAGGCAGGTAACGGTTATATTTGTTTATGAGAAACTGTGCTTTCGTTTACATTTTCACTGCAGGCAGAAGAGCTTGACTTATTTAACAGTCAGAAAAAGTGTGCTTGTTTTGCTTTAACAGTTGCAGGTCTGCAGGAGAAAATGTGCTTTCACTTTCAGTATGTACAGTGTACATATATTGGCGTACAGGCAGGGAGAGAAAGTGTGTGCGCTTTGCTTATTTAACAAGAAACTGCTTTCGTTTTACTTTTTTATCAGTTGCAGCAAAAGAAAATGTGCTTTCATGTATATTGGCTTCAGGATGAGAGAAAGTGTGTGCTTCACTTATTTAATGAGGAACAGCTTCAGTTTTACTTTTACTTTAATAGTCACAGAAGAAAATGTGCTTTCAATGTGTATATCGGCTTACAGGCAGGGCAAGAAAGTGTGTGCTTTAACAGAGAAACTAATTTTGTTTTTAATAGTTACAGGATAAAATGTGCTTTCATGTACATATTGGCTTACATGCAGGACGAGAAAGTTTGTGCTTTGCTTATTTAAGGAGAAACTGCTGTCGTTTTAATCAACAGTTGCAGGTCTGCAGGAGAACATGTGCTTTCAGTGAGTAAATATTGGCTTACAGTGTGCTTTACTGCTTTGCTTATTTAAGGAGAAACTGCTGATGTTTTACTATTAACAGTTGCAGGACTGCAGGAGAACATGTGCTTTTAGTGTGTAAATACTAGCTTACAGGTAGGGCAAGAAAGTGTGCTTTGCTTATTTAAGGAGAAACTGCTGTCATTTTACTCTTAACAGTTGCAGGTCTGCAGGAGAACATGTGCTTTCAGTGAGTAAATATTGGCTTACAGGCAGGGAAAGAAAGTGTGCTTTGCTTATCTAAGGAGAAACTGCTTTAGTTTTACTTTTAACAGTTGCAGCAGCCAGCAGGAGAAAATGTGCTTTCATGTACATATTGGCTTACAGGCAGGACGAGAAAGTTTGTGCTTTGCTTATTTAAGGAGAAACTGCTGTCGTTTTACTCTTAACAGCTGCAGGTCTGAAGGAGAAAATGTGCTTTCAGTGTGTAAATACTGGCTTACAGGCAGGGCAAGAAAGTGTGCTTTGCTTATTTAACAAGAAACTGCTTTCGTTTTACTTTTTTAACAGTTGCAGCAGAAGAATATGTGCTTTCATGTACATATTGGCTTCAGGATGAGAGAAAGTTTGTGCTTCACTTATTTAATGAGAGCTTTTGTTTTACTTACACTTTAATAGTCGCAGAAGAAAATGTGCTTTCAATAAGCTGCTTTTGTTTTTAACAGTTACACGATAAAATGTGCTTTCATGTACATATTGGCTTACAGGTAGGAGAAAGTGTGTGCCTTACTTATTTACCAGAAACTGTGTTTACTTTAATGGCTGCAGGAGAAAGTGTGTGTGCATGTGTGTGTCAGTGTCTGGACTGTTTGGCTCATACTTTTGGTCTGTTCCTCTTAAAATTTGTGATTTTCCTGGCAAATCCAGTGAGAACTGATTTCACTAAATAATGATAGCTAGTTAAGTTTCAGTCTTCCTATCTTTCAGGAAATGCATGGTAACACAACACACATGTCATTCTAGCAACTTTTCTAAGATTATACAAGCACTCTTTAAAATGTGTCCTTGGTTTTGGGCTTTTCTCCCCCTCCCAATAAATTTTGTCTATTTCCAGATTTCTTGTGCTGATTAGGTCTTCAGGGGAGAGAAGCTTAGTGTTGCTTATGGTAAATCTGTTTGTGTTATTAGTAGCACAAGAGGTACAATACTTGCTAAGCTGGGGGGGTCGACTCCCACAGCATGTAGATGGATTGCTGTGCTGATGCTATACTCTGTTGTACCTTTAAATGGGGTGGATGCTGCCATCCTGAGAATGTCCTCTTTGGCAGAGATACCTAGTAACTATGAATGAACCTGTTATCAGTTTGCCATCCATTCCCTATTGTAATATTACTAGCTTATTTTTTGTATGCAACATAGGCAATTTATATCTCAAGGGAACAGGCACTTTATTTGTAGATGAAACAATGAAATAGTAAGTTGTTAGCTAGCAGCAACCTCTTCATTAGTTACAGATCTTGCATATTTCTTTAATGTGGAATTATTTAGATGACTTACTTCTGCAGAGATTGTGCATATTTACTGATACAGGTGGACTATAGAAATTACTCAGGGATTCATGCATTTTGTCTCATTGCTTACGGTAAAAATATTTAAAACATGTTCTAACAAGTGTGCTGTATTATACAAGGAATACACTTAAGGAATATAATTTAATACAGTCAGGAAGGTGTATCAAAGAACACAGTTATGTTTTGTGTGCAAGGGGCCTTCGATTTGAAAACAGCCGAAAGATAATCTTTATTCACCACTGGCCAGATCCATTTTCTTTCAATGTGGGTTTCAGTGCGGTTTCAATGTATTGCAGTTTCAAGGGCAGAGAAGTTATAATGCTATGTCAATTTTCATTGTGAGACTGTATTTCTTTGTTTAGCAGATGTCTATTCGTGTTTGTTATAAAATGTAAAATAAAAGTTTTACATTAAATCCAAATAATCATTGTAGAATTAAAGCAGTAAGCACATTATAGTGTTTATGGTAAATGGGGCGGAATAGCCAAGTAATGGGACACTGGAATGGCTGCAGGGGGAGTCTGGGGCCATATTTTGGTTGTCTGTTCTTCAGTTTGCGTTGGAAAATTGGTACCCCACAATTCCATTGGAGTGGGCGGGGTTACATAATTATGTATGCAAATTTTATGTTAATCAGCGTACCTATTTGTACCTATTTTTATGGGCTTTTGTCCAGATTTTTGATGTTTCCAAGTTGAGAGGTATGCCCTACACCTAGCAGTCCTACAGTTGAAACAAGCACAAACAACAGTTAGTAAAATTGTGATCTGGGCCTAAGCAGGTAACACAAAAATAATGGAAATCTCAGTGTGGAAACCTGAGACAATTATTGACCTTCTCTGACATGAGTCAAAAAATATAAACAGGGTTCCCTAATGGCATACTTAGCTTTCAGATGACTTCTCTCTGGTGCAGACCAACCGATGCACTTGAAACACTTCTTTGAGCTCCAACGGCAAGAAGAGACTGAGATCATGACGTCAGCTGACTCCTTGTATACCTGAGTGAACCGACATCACTTAGGGCATCTGCCAGCTCTTGTACTTGGGCTGGCCAAGAGCTTTCACGGCATGAAATCCCACAAGTCAGGATTGCAGTAGTGAAATATGAACATCAACCCACCAGCAGTTAGACATTGTCTAAGCATGCAGTGTAGGCAAGGGTCTCATTCTATTGTTTTTACTATTTAGGTTCAGTAGGACCAGAGTAAGAATCCATGCTGTAGCAGAATAAGAAGCCCAATTGCTGGTAAGCACTGCTGGGAACAGTTGGCTGGAAGGTACATTGTCAGACAAGTGTTCACAAGCAGCACATGGACCTACATTTCCCCACATAGTCCCTCAAAATTCACAACTAAAAATACAAGCAGTTCACAAAAACCCTGCGAGAACTACAAGCCCTTACACAGAAAGGGCACCAAGAGAAAACAAGAAATGAAGACAAGTTGTCACGAAGTATACACATGCACTGAATATAAAATACATTTCAAGATCTTTAACTGCAACACCTAAATGAAAAATGTCTCAAGCAGTAAAAACTAATGAAGGAAATTTGTCACAAAGTGTACAAAAGCATCAAATACTCACTGTTGGATGTTCATAAAACACTTCCCAATCCTTAAATCCCTACACTTCAGTTAAAATGTCTGCAAAGCAAGACCTTTCTCTTTTTAAACATTACCCAAACATCTTTCTCCTCTGTAGAAACCTGGTTCAAAGAATCGAACTTCCTACTCAACCCCAAGAAGACGAATTTAATGCTTTTTACCTCAAAAACTTGCCAAAATCAAAAGCAACATTTCATCATACAATCAGCAAACAACACTGTCGCTGAAACTGCAACTCACAGTAAACTTCTAGGAGTTATAATAGATGACAATCTTGAATATAACGGGAATATATTGCACACCATTAAATTTACACAGCAGAAACTAGGCTCCGTTCATAGGATCAATGGCTTCCTTACAGATACTGCAAGAAAAACTTACTGACAATTCTCTTATACGCCATGCCTACCTTAAACTAGTCTCCAGCTACAATAAAATAGCTAAATTTGCCACCAACCTTCCTCACTGTCACAGCTTCAAGTAATTAAACTGGTATGAACTTCATGACTACCTAACATATTCACAATTAATTACAGCACACAAACTCTTTCATCTAGAAAAATGCCCTGCACTAAAACTATACTACTGCCCTACTGTCAAGCAAGAGACCTCCATTCAACTAATACATTCCTACTACTCACAAATAAGTCAAACAACATTGCAGGAGACTTTCTCTATTCCCAATACATTGCTAAACACTGGAATAGTATCCCCCACACAAACAAAACTCTCTGACACTCAATAGCTTTAAACCACTGCTTAAACAACATCTTAACCAATCCTGGTCCTGCACATGATAAGACTTTGTGCTCGCCGTACGATATTCTCCAAATACACTCCTTAAACAGAATACTTTCAACCACTCAATGAAATGACAAAACAATTAACTGCTGCCTACACTAAGTTGCACATGGGCCCTCTCTTTGGTATATTCTACCTCTGTAAAATCTTAGAATGTATAAATGAAACTACTGTATGTGTATAAACAATGTAAACAAATGGAACTTTTCTCTCTGGGCCTCCGCTGAAAATGAATATTACACAGTTGGACTTTCCCAATAAAAAGATAAATAAATACATTTTTCTCAAAAAATAGCCTCAATATTCAATAAGCGCTATTCCACAAGTGGTAAAAAGTAACAAATTTCTGACAAGAAACTTCTGATATTAATACAATTGCAAGCATTCTTCAGAAAATTAAAAAAATGCATCAAAATATCTAAAAAGGCAATATTGTCTGTGTGGCAATGTTCCACTATGTTCCCCTATAGGGACTTCTGCCATAAATGAAGGCTGTAGCCAACTGCTACTCTTGTGACATCTTACAGCTGGTTTACCTTCAGACTAAGTACTGACATTGTCTACACAATAATTCCTTCCAAGGGGCTAGCCATTCAGCTTTCAGTGTGTGTGTGGAAGGGAGTCAGAGTTTTTTTGAAGACTGGAAAGTTGTTGTATCTTGGGCAGGATACAACCTAAATAGCCAAAAGTTACTACAGCAATAAGAATGATGATCAGATTTCTATCTTCCGTAATAACTTGTAAAACATTTCCACTACCCATTCCTTAAATTTCTCTTTTTAGCACTGTGGGAGTTTCATATATTTTGATATTTACTTACAAAATTCAGGTCTAAGTCAGTTTAAAGTTAGAGCACCTAAAAGGTTTCAGACTCTGTGACATCTTGCTATCTTGCTGCCTACAACCTCATCTTCTCCTAGGCACAGTTTCAGGTTATTTTTTATAAAATATATGTTTTTATTTAGCTATTCTCTCTAAAAAAAATTGCTGCCTACTCTCGCTAGCTGCACAGCACCAGAACCTTCTGGTATCCCCTTCCCCTCGACTTTTTGTGGCTTTCTTCCTCTAGTTTAAACTTTAACAGCTTTTCTCTTATTGTCTCGCCTCTTTGTATCAACTAGTAAGTGGTAAACATTTTCTCCTCCAGACTTTCTTCCCCCCTCTCATCAGTAACTGTTTACTATTTTTTTTCTTTACTTCATTTGTTTGTTTTTTTTCCGTTTCAAGAGTCCACTTTTATGTTTTTTGGCTGTGTGTTACTTACTCAACTATTTCAGTTACTGGCAAACAATATTTTGGATATCATCTCTTTTCTTGATGATATCAAGCCCAATTTTGCTCCTGCCTAAGTGTCTTGGGCTTCTGCTATATAATCTAGCACATACATCTACACACAGCTTAAGTTTGAACCCTACCAGCTTTCTGATTGTTTTTTTTCTGATATCTGCAGACATGCAGAATTTCCAACCCGCTCAGTTTACCCTCTCTACACTTGGGCTCACTCCACTCCCTTCCCCCATTCCCACCCACCCCACTTTCCTTACATTTATACTTGATCCATTTCAAACCACACACGCTCACAAGACCCGATTTCCTCCTCCTCACCAATCTTAACTTACTTCCTCTTTTTCTATAAACAATCCCACATCTTACCCAATCTCACTCTCCACACTTTACCTCTCTCTCTCCAAGTATAATCACTTCTCCCTCCTATCTCCTACCACTTCTACACCTACCTTTAACTTTTCTATTCACTCTTTCCCTCAATTAATTACCCTTTTACTATTCACTTTTTCACTTATACCACTTCTCATTCTGCCTATACCATAACCTTAAAATCATGATACTACTACTCCTAAATACCTTCTTGCTAGCACCACTTTGTATCAATGCCCTACAACTAACATCTATTTATCACCAACAAACTCCTGTCCTATATATACTGATCTACAAACCTCAGATAATTTCACTACTGTACCCTCACTCTTTAATTACCATAACATTACCCTGCAAAAATTTTAACTACTTCAATTCTTCTCTCCCTCTAACTAGGATCAAGCCTAAATATCACTTTATGTATCTCAACCTTACATAAACCATCCTTGGTAAATTTACTCCACTCTGGTGATATTCATCCCAACCCAAAACCAGTCCCCAGCTCTTCACCCCATATCCTTACCAATCTTTCCCAAAAGTTCTTTGCTATCCATAAACATACTCCCATTTCCTCCCCTGTTAGCCCTATACAAACGTTATCACTCACAACCTCCAAACACCTATCGATTCTATCACTGAATATACAAAGTATTACTAATAAAATAATTTCTCTTCACTCCTGGATCTCTCTCTACACCCCTGACATCCTCACCCTCTCTGAAATCTGGCTTCAACCTCACATTCCGGACACCTCCCCCATGGTTACAATATCATCCGCCTGGACAAACCTAACAAAAAAGGTGGTGCAGTAGCTATTCTATACACTAATCAACTTTCCCTCTATTCTCTTCCAACCACTTCTCCTGACTGCCACCCAACTGAAAACCTCATTGCAAACTATAAACTAAACAACCACAAAAAACTAGCCATCGTAGCCATCTACATTCCTCCTTGTAGTAACATCCCTACTCTTGAAAACCTTCTGTAATGGATTTCTGAAACTATTTCTTACAAAACCATTATTCTGGGTGATGTTTGTATAGACTGGAATGTAATAACCTCCTACTCCCCAAACTCTAGCATTAATTTCTATGTTTTCTCCCAACTAATCTCTTCTCCCACTCATCTCAATAAACAAACCAATACTGGCACCATGCTTGATTGGATTCTCAGCTCTAATGCAAACCTCTACCACAATACCACCATTCTGCCTGATGCCCTTAGTTACCACCTTTCCATATATGATCAAAGACACACACCCCAACTGAATAACGCTCTCCAATACAAGGAATGATGTAAACTCACTAAGTTTAGCCCTGACACTTTTAATAATCTGCTTTTCTCGATAAACTGATACTTTTCTCTAAGAACTCCCACTTCATGATGACATCAATAATTTTAACACCATCTTTCTCAACACACTGAACTCCATGGCTCCCACCTGAAAAATTAGAATTAAATCCAACTTTGCCCCATGGTTACCACCCACTCATACCCTTAATGTGCAAAAGTGTGTGCGCCTGGAAAAACTAGAAAAAAAAAGAATATCCTACTCCTCTCCAAACTGACAGAGAGCTCCGTAATCTTACCAAGAATCAGGTTGACCTTAATAAAAACAAATTTCTACCAAATTCCACTAAATAATTCCCACTCCAACCCTAAAAATTCTGGCATACTATCAACAAGCTCCTACATACTGGCCAATCCTTCTACTCCTAACCCCTATCCCAATAGCTCCGACTTGGATACAGCCTCCGTTCTAAATTCCTTCTTCATTGACTATATTCAAAACTAGACTAAAAAAGACAATCCCCCCATGATCCCTCTCCTTCTCCACATACTCCCCCTTTCCTTTCTTAAGCCCTCACCTACTGTTTATATTAGATCAATTCGCAGCAAACTTAAATCATGCTCTCCTTCCGCTGACAACCTTCCTCCACTTTTCCTTAAACTTGCTGCTAATTCTGTTCCTATCCACTCTCTACTTTAATCAACAAATCTATCCAAGAATGCAAATTTCCTGAAATCTGGAAGAAATTCTATGTCGTATGCTACACAAAGGCAGTAACTCTTCCGACCTCACTAATTTCAGACCTATTGCAATACTTTCACCCCTATCAAAAATACTGTAAAATGCATTCATAAACAGCTCATTGATCATCTTTTACAGGTAAACCTCTTAACCCCAACCCAACATGATTTTCACCCCCATCACAGCACTTTTACAGCACTCATTTCTTTCACATAGACCATTGCAAAATCTCATAACAACAAGCAAGTCTCCTATCTTTTCCTTGACCTCTCTAAAGCCTTTGCTACGGTCTCCCACAAACTACTTTTAGCTAAACTTACTAGCCTTACTCTCTCCAACTCCAGACTTCAATGATTCTCCAGCTACCTTTCCAACAGATACTAATCTGTCAGATGGTTCTCCGCCTACTCCCCTTTCCTCCCTGTTCAAACCGGGGTTTCATTCTTGGGTCCATGCTTTTTTAATATTTTCACTAATAACTTCTATTCATCCTGCTCCCACTCCTCCTTAATACAATACGCTAAAGACTCTACAATTATCTCCTGTTCTGACAAACTCTCTCGTCTCCTTACCCTTGCCCAAAAATCACTCCTCTCAGGGGAACACTGGCTAACAAATAATCAACTCCTACTAAACCCTACAAAAACGAAACTTTTACTCTTCCTCCCAAAATCTCAACACAAAAATACCTTCACTCTGACCTCCCTAAATAACATTACTATCTCTGTTAAACCACATGCAAAACTGCTTGGAGTAACTATCAATGACCAGCTTAAATTTGGCATCCACACTCAACAGACTACTAAAAAGATCCACCAAAAACTAGGGATGTTATATAGGGACAAAAAATGTCTCACTAATGAAGTTAAATGTTGTCTAGCTCGGGCCTTCCTACTGGCCACCCTATTGTACGCTGCACCAATCCTCACCAACATACAATCAAATCTCTCTCTCAAACTTGAAAACACAAAATAAAATTGCTAGATTTGCTGCCAATCTCCTTTACTACTCCCACCACTGCATAGCATTAGAAAACCTGCAATGGCTTGAATTCCAGCAAAAACTCCTCCTTCCTCAGTTACACCTCACTCATTTCATCCTATACAAACCCTGCTCCTGTATTCCTCTCTATACCCTCATCTCTCCCTACTCTCCAAAGCTCTGATCTATACCGCTTAGAAAATCACAAGTTAAAAACAAAGGCACATTTCTCTACAATCGCTTTGTCACTAAAGCCTGGGATAAACTACCTCTATGCTTAAGAACTCTCTCCAACATGTACAGGGTCCTGCCCTTGCTCTGCACCCGCTTAATCTACCTTCTCTATTTTCTCTTCTTATTTTCATCTTGTGCTCACTCATAACTATAGGTTACTACTACATACCACAGGGTTTTTGTATTCTGGGACTCTGACTACCTTGATTGTAATTAGTGTCAATTACTACTATGATATTTGATTGTAATTTTATTCTTTTATTATAAAGTGTATTGCCTTTTATTTTGGATATGTTTGGAGCTTTTCTCTTCGAGCTTCTACTGAAAAAGGGCTTTTGCCCAGTCGGACTAACCCAGTTAACAAATGTCAAGCAATTAAATAAATATAAAATAGTTACTGGATTTATACTCAAAGCATTCGATTAAATGCACAAGCTTCTGTGCAGTATAATTTCTATCCAGTCTAGCCCAATTATTGCACTTTTGAGAATATGTAAACTCCAAGCTCTTACTATTGAATTCACATCTTCCATACCAAATACTTTCATACACTTATGCAGTAATCTACTCTCTTTTGTTATATTTTTCCCCTTTAGGTTCAGATGATATATCCTACTGTTCCAGTCCCCACCCATAAATAAGCTGAAAGCTGATTCATTCTCCCAAAAAAAATTCTTAGGCTCCATAACAGCTTTTGGTAGAATACAAATACTTGTCAATAACCCACTGCTACTTCAAATCTATCACTGTCTTTTTTTTACCTTCTATTCTATCACTACTGGATCCCTTCTAGCAATCAGTATTATCACTTCACTTTTCCTTAGTGCTTGATATTCTGCTGAATATCCCTTCTGAAATCATTTCTTTGTCAAATTCAAAAGCTCATTTCTATCCAAACTTATTTCTTGCAACATTGTAATTTGCACTATTCATGTCTTAGTATAATTGAATACTCTCTGCTTTTTGTCTATACCTGTAAGGCCATTTATATTCCATTATAATATGGACAGTGTAGCTGAAAGAAAGCTACAACTCTGAAACTATTATATATGACAATTATTTTGGAATGTGCATTTCCAACTTTTGGCTTACATGCATATACATTTTGGAAGGCTGATCTTTTATACAGTTTCTTCTAATTTCCTTTGAACCACTCAAATTTTTCAAACTCGTTTGCTTCAATGGAAACACACAGCCCCAAAAAATAAATAAATGCATTTAGAAAATCTCCTTTTAAACCTATATTAACTTAGGACGAACACACAAAACTATGCACATTTTCATTTAATTGCTTGCACCTCCAGACAGCTCATTTTTTATTTTATTTTTAACATTTATCGGGAAAGTCCTACTGGAACACAGCCAATTTTCAGCAGAGGCCCAAGGAGAAATGCTCCAGACGCATGTCTTTGAAATGGAATGGAAAGCTCATCTCCAAGTAAAAGTCAGCTAATGAGATTAAAAAAATAATCTAACAACTTTGTAGATACATGAAAGAATCTTTATAAATTTCACTCAAAACACAATGTACAGAATTTTCTTGCCAACTGCCTTCAACTACAGAATTGTTGTCTCCTACTAATAGCATCTGCTAGTGGGACAAAAGCTAATAACTTTTTCTTTCACCACTGTCTTCATTTTCTAGCCTATTTGTTTAGAAATCATTTCTACAGCTCAAGGTATGGACACTGAGCTATCCACCCCTTTAAAGAGGAGCATTGTTATTTTAATTCTATAAATATTATAATTAATACACTTTTACACCTCACCCTTACCCCAGCTACCCAACACTATATTAATATTAACTTGCTTCTATCAAGCCTTTCTTATTTTGTTATAGTGTAAGGCCTGCATATCCTACACCTAATCAAAATGTACTTGCTTGAATTTTTATCTATGGAATATAGAGCAGTCACTGATAAGAGTTCCCGCGCTCTCATTTAAAATACCCCTGACTGCATTCTATTCAAAACTGCTTTGCAAATATAACATTCAGTTTATTTCATGGAATTTTTATACAAACAGCAACAGAACATAATTCACTTCAGCATCTTTTTAAACATTAATGACAAAGAGTGGTATAAACTTTACAGTTCATCCACAAGTTTAACAAAGTCAACAAAATTCTAGTCTTCCTCAGCTACTTTTTCTTGCAAAGCCATATTTCACACATTTGTTCCTATACCCAATGAAACTGAGGCTTTACAGGTCCTCCCACTTATTCACTAATTTCATTGTTGATTGTCCATCTCCCAATGCTAGTCTCTGGATCAAGAATACTCCTGATTCTTTTAGTCAACTTCTGTATTTTTATCTTTCTCTTGCTATTTTCCTTTGAAACAATGGAAAGGGTTTCAATGGTAAAGTTGCTCTATGGTCTCTTGTTTTCAGAAGAATGGGAGATGCAGAGTCCCCTTTCTGCTTGCTGGTTCACTCATTGTATGTTAAACATTTTTATTTCCTCCTTATCCTGTTTTGCATCAAAACTGTATATAATCCTCCTGGAAAAAAATATATTCTGAAGATATGTGGATACAGGAGCTTGAATCTCACACCTGCCTCTCAACATTCCCAAAATTAATGGGACAAACCTCTCATCTGCCTGGTGTACAGCAAATCATTTTCCACAAGCACTCTGTCTCCAATTTTTAACACACTTCATTTCTGCCACAATTTTTCAGAAACAACTCTTTCTGCTGGTATAACTGCATCCCTGCTAAAATGTTCTAATAATATATTCCTCCTATGGAACAGGAATTCCTCCATGTGAAGCGGAGTTCTTCTATTCCCACTTTAAGTGCAACCTAGACCAGTGGACAGGGAATAGGAAATTTACACTGGGCTTGGCACCAATGTCCCTTAAGTACAGAGGTAGCTTATAAATACCTGGCCCTCAACATACAATGAGTGAACCAGCAAGCAGAAAGGGGACTCTGGATCTCCCATTCTTCTGATACAGGATAGCATTATTCTTTCAGGAAAACATGGCTAGGCTTAGAATGGCCCCCTGGGTTGCTACTCTAGTAATAATCTATGAATGTCTCTCTTGATTGCCTTCACTTGGCCAGATTTGAAGACCTAGGATAAGATTGTTCAGAATTACTTCAGTACTAACCTAAACATCCTTCTATAAACCTTGTGGGGGAAGAAATACAGGAAGAAAGAAAGCATTTAATGTGCTGGCTTCAATGTCGACCCATGTTGAAAATTTTAGATTTCATCTGAGCACTACAAATCTAATTTTTTAAACAGTTTTTTTTTTTTTTTTGAAAAGCCTCATACATGGCCATTTTTTTCTCCATTTCAACCTCTGGTTTTGTAGTTTTACCAGTTCATCTGAACAGCTAGTTAAAGCTTCTATTTCTCCATGCTTTTATTTGAAATGATATTCCTCCATAGTGTTTCATTTATTTTAAGCATTTTATTTAACATTTGTTTACTGGGAAAGAGGAGGCCTGGGGAGAAACACTCCAGATGCATGACTTTGAAATACGAGGGGAAACTGGAGCACCTGCAGGAAATCCACGTGAATGCAATGAGGACATGCATACTTTGCACAGAAGGCACCCAGGCTAAGAATCGAACCAGAGAACCTCTTGCTGTCAAACAACAATGCTGACTGCTGCCCCACCATCAGAATGCATTTGATTTATTTTTTCCTCCAAATGACTGGAATCCATCTCCTGTAGCAAAACTGAAACACATATTGCTTAAACAAATCAGTTGCAAAATTCTTCCCAGAGTTTTCTTTTGTGGTTGATTTTTTTCAGGTTCTACAGGCTTCTTTTCTAGCATCAAGGTAGTGCAATTATTTGCCAGAGATGAAATTTTACCCAAACAGTTTCACTTGCCTGCTTTTCATACTGGTGATCAGTGTGTAGCCATCTTGGAAATCCAACACAAGCTTGTCTTTAAGGCACTTGACAGCAGCTTCATTGTAAGCACTTGTGGTACCTATTATCGCTGTACTCTGCACTCAAGTACACCTGGAAGCTCTTGTGCTGCTTTTGACTGGTTAAGTGATGAGCATGTGAACATGTGAAAGGCATGTTTCTTGGGCACTGCACATGCAAACTTTACAGCAATGCTTATTTTGATGAACTCTGAACTATGCAATTAGCTGAGAAAAGTAAGTTGGAGGCAATCTGGATTTTGAGGTGAACACACCATCATTCCTAAAGTAGGGATGCACTTTCAAGGGTTAAGATAGGCATATAGGAACCAGAGCTGAAAAATGATGAACTAGCTTTAGTGAGTGAACCTAAAACAGCACCCACACTGCAGAAGACCCCCTCAAAGTAACATCTGTTTGCTCTCTTTTTAAAAGTCTAAATTTGTGAAGCATTTATGGGAGAGCATGGACAGTAAGAGTCAAGTTCTACCAGAACTTCCTTTCCCCAGGGTACAGTGTTTGATTCCTTCCACGTTCAGTTGCCTTCCCCAGAGTACAGTGTTTGATTCCTTCCACCTTCAGTTGCCTTCCCCAGGGTACAGTGTTTGATTCCTTCCACCTTCAGTTGCCTTCCCCAGGGTACAGTGTTTGATTCCTTTCACCTTCAGTTGCCTACTATGTGACTCTTTGCAAGCCCCTTAACCAGAAAATATTCCTGTGTCACCTCTGAAAAAGGACAATTTGTCTACTGGGCTTAAGTGAGCCTGAAATGACAGGTTCTTACCTTATCAATTGCTGCAAGCAGTCATCTTCTGCCAACAAGCAACCCAGTTCATTCTCCTTTCCAATGGGACTCAGGATTTCTCTCTAAAGCTCCTGCACTCATGGGGCACCATACATCCTACATTGCTACATGCCACATCCACAGTGTCACATGCTGTGTTAACGTGTACTGAGCTACCAAAGTTGTCAGGTCACCCTCAACCATTTAGTCAGCAAGCCTCTTTCAAATAAAAAAGCAATGAACGATCTGCCACCTACATTTACAATAGTAAATGCAGTTACCCCCACCAAAATAACAATTAAATAGCAGTTAAAGGATGTAGGTACTATACAAATACAGGGGGATGGTCGTAAGTACCATATTGATCAGAGACCCTTGTAGCTCAAGTGACAGAGCAGAAACATTTTTGCTATACCTAAACTAAGGGACTCATCTCACTGGGTTTATGAGACTGAGTCAAACACCATGAAGTAAAAACCACCAGTGTAGAATTAGCTAGAAGGCAGTCAAGAGAAAAATCTCAGAAGGCCAAGTCCTGAAGTGCCAAGTTACAAATGGAGGACTACGTCATGGTCAGGAAATAAACCTTTCACCTGGAGCAACAGTTCAAGCAGTAAAGCTTAGGGAATATGAGAACTGAAAAACAGGAGTCTGGTACAAATGCATGCAAAGATGATGTTTTTGAAACAGCTCTGGAAGGGGTCATACCTTGGCAGAGTGAAATCTGACAGCAGCATTTTCCAACTGTTGTTAGATAACTGATGGCAAGAGGTAATGCAGCTTACAATCCAATATGGAACTTGTTTCCTTTGGAACTGCTGGTCTTCTTTCCTTGAAGCAAAGCAGACAGTTGCTTTTCCTTCTTAAATTCAGGAACAGCTTCCTTGTTAAAACATGGGTTGAAGTCATGCCCAAACATCAAATGCTCTCTTTCTCCCTATATTTTTGCCCACACAAGGTTTAGAAGAAATTCTGAAATCTCTAAGATTTGGCTAGTACTCAAAGATAGCTAAGGAACCTTGTGCTATGTCTTCATTCAGCTGTCAAGTTAATAACTTAAGGCCCTCTAGGTTGGCAGGATCGACCAAACTTATGTCTAACCAACAACATAGAAAGGCAACCTTTAGAAATGCAATGGGATCAGAGGTAACTTTTCCTACTTTGTGACAATCTCAATGGACTACATTCATAGGAGTGTGTGGTCCAGAGACACCACCACAAAGCTGTTTAAGGCCACTATTCCAGACCATTAGATAAAGGAATGCATGGAGATTCACATCCTGCTCAGCATGGCCAATACGTCAGCAAATGCCATAGTTGCACAATTAAGTCCATATAGTGGAATTTTGTATTAAGAGGAGTGCCCACAAATGGTAACGCAAAACAATGTGCTGCACGTTGCCTAGACACTGAAGCACACGATGTATTGCTCATTAAATCGCTTAACTCCTAGATGGGCTGAAGCCTTTCACCACTTCAAAACAAAAAGTTTGGATCAAAGAGGGAAGACCCTCTACAGTTCCTATGAATGAAGAGCTCCTCAGACATGGCTTAGTCCTCGAGTGGAGTCCTTTCTTGTGAAAGACCAGAGTTGGTTGTAAGACATGGCATATATGATGAGAAACTGTTGGTCCCTAGAGGTGGCTTTCAAACCCAAGGTAAAAAGAGAATCACACTCCATTGCATCCCTAGATTACATGGCAGTTTGTTGCCCTGTTGGAGTCATTTGCCTGTCTGGTTTCATGACATCTGCTGGGGGAGAAGATCCTGTGATAAAGAATACTTGTGTAAAATCTTACCATAACCATAAATGTCCTTCTCTTCCATGTTGCAGTATTCTCAACACTTGGGTTCTCCTCTCTTGCTACCTGAACATCCAACCAGTAATACAAAAGCTTGTAGTCACTGCTGGGTACATGGGACGTCTGATGTTGGCCTAGGGAATATGGGCCATAAAAGTGACATCTGCAAGTACCAATCAGACCCCAGTCCTAGGAAATTGTGAAAGCCCTATGCCATCCAGTAAAGGGAAGAAGAGTGGGAGGAATACTGCAACATGGAAGAGTGGATGAGAAGGACATCTATGGTTATGGTAAGATTTTACAGAACTATTCTATGTCCTTCTATTCTTATGTTCCAGTATTCTCAACACCTGGATGAGGGCCAATGCTCACTGGAAAGCAGAGGGTGGTGGCTTGGCAATATTTTCTATAAATCCATGCAGGACTGCCCAGGCGAATCCAGCCCTGGATTTGGAAATGTTGTCCAATATGTAATGCTTGGTAAAGGTGCAGACAGAGGTCCATGTAGCTGCCTCTAAAATCGTGGCACTGTCCAAGCCTTTAAAGAAAGCTCCAGATATAGCCATAGCCCTAGTGGTGTGCACTTTGATTTTTGATCCTAAGGATTTCCCATGGTATGCATAGCAGAAGGAAATTGCTCTCGAAAGCCAGGGTGAAATTGTCTGCTTTCTCACAGCTTTCCCCAGGGCTCTGTGATGAAAGGAGACAAACAATTGGTCAGATTTTCTGATATGTTTGGTTTTCTCCAGACTAAGCTATGTACATCAAGGGAATGTAAGACTCTCTCACTCTCACCCTGAGGGTGAGCAGAAAAGGTGGGGACATGAATGGCTTGATGTAAGGATAGCTCAATGACCACCTTGGGCATGAAGGAAGCATTGGTCCTAAAGCTTACCTTGTCCTTGTGAAAGATGAGGAAAGGAAGGATAGCCTGTAACTCTGACACTCTCCTAGCTGAAGTCAGTGCAACTAGTAGCACTGTTTTCCAAACGTAGTGTTTCAGGGAGGCCCTAGAACCTGGTTCGAATGGGGCCACTGTGAGTTTCTTCAAAAAGTAATTAAGGTCCCAGGGTGGAGGAATGGGTTTCCTGGGGGCCCAAGATGCAAAACTCCCTTTAAGAACGGATTAGTAGGCAATCAAGAAGCCGGTGGGGGATCCAGATACACACAAGCTGAAAGAGCAGCAAGGTGGGCTTTTATACAGGAGTATGCCAAGCCTGACTGCAAGAGTTCACATAAGTATGACAGTACCAAAGGGACATCACCTTGGAAAGGGTCTGTCTTTGTAGACACCATAAGGAGAATCTTTTCCATTTAGACATACAGGATCTCCTTGTATTAGGTTTCCTGGCCTTCTACAGGATTGAGACCACATCCTCATTGTAAAGGTGTATGTAAGGGATCATAATTCTATCACCCAGAGGGGTACAGGTTGTAGGTGTGGGTGTATTAGGGACCCCTTGTCCTGTGTGAGAAGCTCCACTCTGTGGGGTAACTTGTGGTGATTGCCCCTGGCTAAATGCAGAAGGAGGGGGAACCAATGCAGTTTTGGCCAAAAAGGAGTCACCAGCAAGATTTTTGGTTTGTCCTGCTGAATTTTCAGCAGGACTTTCTGAAGTGGGAATGGGGGAATGCGTACAGAAACATCGCCTTCCAAGAGATTGAGAAGGCGACTGTGGCCCCTGTCAGGGGATTCGGTAGCCTGCTGCAAAAGGATGGAAGTTGTCTGTTCACAGGGGAGGCAAACAGATCTATCTGTGATATAGCCCATTTGTGGAGTATGTCCAAGAACACAACCCTGTGGAGCATCCATTTGTGGGATTGTGAAATGGACCTGCTCAATGTGTCTGTGTGCGTATTCTGTTCTGAAGGGTTATACACAGCCTGAAGTGTGATTCCCTGTGTTGTGCAAGCTCCCACACTTGGAGAGCTAGTCTGCATAGCAAGTAGGATTTTGTGTCCCCCTACTTGTGGGGCAACAGAACTGTAGTGTTGTCTGTGAACAGTTTTAGTGGGCCCTGTTTCAGTACATGTTGGAAGGCCTTTATCGCCAACAAAATTGTTCTCATCCCTTTGATACTGATATGTTTCTGGCTGAAGGGGTCCGGCCAAGTGCCCTGGACTCTCAAAGAACCCATGGCTGCTCCCCACCCAGATCCAAGGCACATCTCCTGCACTAGCAGGGGAGTCCTGGGTTGCAGTTCACTTTGGTCCACCCACCACTGAATCTCTTTTTTCAGGAAAGGAAGGAAAGGGATTTTGTACTCTAGAGGATGAGTGTTGCGTCCATATAGATCTTAGGTACCATTGTAGCTTCCTCATGTGGAGCCTTGACAATGGTAACATGGAAATGGTTGATGCCATGTGACCTTGAAGTCTGTGGCTTGGTGGACAGTAAGCAGGTACTGCTTTAAACCTTCCACCTTTTGGGGGTGGCAGAAAGGCTTTGCAGGGATTCTGTACAGTCTGCCTGGATGAGTAGGTTGTCTAGGCAAGGGAAAATTTGAATCCCCAGGATCCTGCAGAAGGCCATCACTGGTGCCAAGCACTTTGTGAAGACCCTTAGTCTGTAGAAAGTCCAAAAGGCAAGGCACATAATTGGAAATGTGAGGAGGCCACAGAAAGTGCAGATATTTCCTGTAGTTGGGCCTTATTGGGATGTGTAGGTAGGCATTCTTGATGTCCAAGGTGGTCAAGAACCTTTGAGGAAAGATCAAGGGGAAGAGGGCCTGCAGAGTGAGCATTCAAAAGGTGGACACATGCAGAAAGAGGTTGAGATGGGGAAAGATCTAGAATTGGTCTCCCGGGACCATCTTTTCTTGGGAATAGAAAAAGTCTTGAGTAAAAACCTTTCCCTTTTCTGGCATAGGGACAGAAAGAATTGTTCCCTGGGCAATAAGGTTGTCTATAACTGGCTGAAAAAAATGGAAACTGTTCTTTGGGGGACTATGGAATGCCTCTCAAGGAAGAGGTTGTGATCCAGGTCATAAATTTGTATGATGGACAAAACCCACCTGTCTGTGGTGATGTTTTCCCATGCAGGGAGGCAGTGAGAGAGCCTCAGGGATAGGAAGATGGAGTAGAGTGGCTGTTTTAATGACGACAGGTAGTCACAGACTACCTGCCCTGTCTTGAAATTGAGGCTTCTGTGCTGAAGTCTGTGGAGCCCTGGAAGGAGTGGCTTGCTTCCTGGCAGTCTTTCTGCTCCTAGGAGGAGGAGGGGGTGCAGACTGCTTCCTGATGAACAGGGTCTTTGAGGGCAATTCCTGTGGAATTCGGGGATAGGAGACACAAACATGTGTTTTAGGTCCTGTAACTCCTTCCCCTTTTGTTGCATAGTTTTGAATAATTCTGCCACCTTTGACCCACAAAGAGCAGAGTTATCTAGGGGTGCATCTAAGAGTTTTGCCATGATCTCATCAGGAAGCTGCTGTAACCTAAGCCATGAATATCTTCTGTGCACAGAAGCAGATGCAGCAGACCTGGCAGAGGCTTCTTGCTGCATCGTAGCTGCACTTAATGGAGTGCCTTGTGACTTGTGAAGATAAAGACAATGCTGGATAACTGAGCTTTGGCTGGAGACTCTGGAATTTCAATGAGAACTTTTGTGGCCTGTCCTAAAAGGGCTAAGGCATATTTGGACATGTGGGTTTGGTAATTTATTGCCCTAAATGCCAGGGTAGAAGTATAGACCTTTTTCTCAAGGAGGTCCATGGCCTTACTGTCTTTGTCTGTAGGGAGAAGTGTGGAGGATGGAAGGAGCTTGGAAGCTTTATCCGCTAACACACAGACAGTGCCAGGGTCTGCTGCAGGGCACTTAAAGAATTTGGTCCCCCTCAGGAACCTTGTATAATCTGAAAGGCCTACATGCTGCAGAAGGCTGGAATTCTGGGTTGATCGAGGCTGCATTGAAAGCATTCAGAAATGCAGGTAGTACAGGGGGAATAGCTGAAGGGCATGGGAGTCCATCTGAAGAAGTTTGTAGTACCTCATCTATTCAGTCATTTCAGAGGAATCCCATTTGAAATGATCCCTCATCTTTGAAATTGTCTCTCCAAACATAAGGTCCTCACCTGGGGAATCTGTTTCTACAGATTCTTCTTTAGAGGAGGTATAGCCAAGGGGAGATGGCATTTGCGAAACATAGGCGAGGGAATCCTTGGAAGAAGAGTCAGGGGATTCCTCAGCTTCAAGCTGGGAAGGGTCTAAGTTCTGAGGTCTAGGTCTATTACAGGAGGCGGCCCAGGGGATGCCAGTGATGTAGCAGGCCTCAGAGCCATAACAGCATTAAATAGGCTTTGAAAACAAGCCTGCCAATCTGGCTAGCTCTCAATTGCAGGGGAAACATGTTTCCATTTTTTTTTTCTTTTGAGGGAAGGCCTAGCAGGCATCTGGGCTAAGGTCGGCCTGGATTTGGAAGCTTGTGAAGTAGTGGAGGGATCTGAGTAGCTGGTAAGAACCAAGGTTCTACCTCACTGTCGGATGCTGACATCTGCCTCACCTCTGAGGATGTGCCATCCATGCTGGGTTCTGTAGCTTCCACACTGGTACCCGCTATTCCCGTATCGGCAGCAACCAAGCATTCCTCCAGGCTGATGTTAGCCACAGGAGGGACATTGGGTGGAGGATGTGCAGCTACAGACGACTCAGGCCTAATAACCTTGGCCTTTTTCTTAGGCAGTTCGATGGGCTGACCAGACCTCCATACCCAAAGCTAACAGCTTAAGGCGCTGGTTCTCGATTTAAATATTTAACACTTGCAGATGGCTGTGTAGTGTTTTAGGAACAAAGGCCTGGCAGATGCAGCAAGACTTATGGTCGTGCGTCGGCCCTAAACAAAACAAGCAAAGCTTGTGGGTGTCTTTATGAGGGATCTGACAACCGCACCTATACTTACCCTTCTTGGATGACCAGAACCTACACATAAAGCAATGATCAAAAGAAACAAAAGTCCCCAATGGGGTACCTATCTGAAAAGTTTCAATCAGACAGCCGGTACGGCAGGAACAGCTGACGTTCGACTGGCGGCAGAGTGGTCCTGAGGTCTGGTACGTGCAGACGTCACTTTTATGGTCCACGTTCCCTTGGACAATATCAGAGATCCCACGTACCCAGCAGTGACTACAAGCTTTTGTATACTGGCTGGACGTTGGAAAAGCAATTTCTTCAACAGACTCACACTTATGAAGGTCCAACCAAACAAGTGTTCTCCATGCCTTTGGCCCTTTGATGGTGTTCCATCTAAGGCCTCATGCACACCTGGAACACCATCAAAAGCTGTAAATGTTACCATCATAGGCACTTTCAACTTCTGTTGTTCTCTAGGTAGTGACACAGGCCAAGGACGTCTCCCTCCCACATCTCTAGCCTGACTAGACTTTACTACTGGCACTTATGGCAGTGCTGTTCATTACAGTCCTCTAGCAGACAAAGAGCAGTACAGGTCTTGGCTGACAGCTTCTCTACTATAACCACCGAATTTGGGAATTTTTTCCATGAGGCAATTTTGATTGGGAGTCAAACAATGTTAGTGGAAAAAATAGTTGACAAGGATATCCAACATCCCCTTCTAGTGTAAAAGGCATGGTAAACACAGAAATAAGGCACATGCACCTTCAAGCACAGGAACTTCAGAGAAAATAAAGCCAAACAGGATAGAAGTTGAACATAAAGGAAGGCCCACTAAGAAGGATATTTTTTAACATGTTTATTGAATTATCACTTGGCACAGGCAAATATACATTTATATAAAAGAAAACAAAGTATGTTAACATGTTCACAATTAAAATCATTATACAACACATACATTCTTTTCTTCAACTATCAATTCAACATTACAGGAATTTCTCAATTCCTGCCTTCCCTTAAATCTCACCTTATTCTACATATATTGTTCCCAACATTTCCTCTTTTCTATTTGATTTACTCCTACTCTTTTCTACGGATCCCTCTTCCATCTCTTTTATCTCTGTTAAATATTCACAATTTCAAATACAGTTGCTTTAGACTTTCATTTACATTTTCTAGAAACTGCGTTTTTGGCAACCACCAGAATTAACCTTAACAAGGCTTTATTACGCCTAGGCAATTTAGAGCCTTTATCCCAGCTTAAAAAATAATTTCGTTAGTTACACCCATTTCCTTACCTAATATTTCTGACAGAGTACTCTGTAGGGAGTTTGTAAAGGGGATCAGTCTCCTGTGAACTGTAGTACACAATGGGAGCAACCAGAGTTATTGGGAGCTACAAGAAAAGGTACTGTACCCAGAAAAACTTATTTTAACACAGGTCCTGCAGGTACAGGGTCTTTACATGTTGGTGCTGATCATGATTTGGTTGGAAAAAATGGTAACATTAGTAACAGAAGGACAAATGTTGATTTTCAAGGGACAGTATGAGGGGATATTTCCCCATGTTAGCCTTGACAGCGTACTTAACAGTGCATTTAATTTTTTTGAAGGTGACACTGAACGAAAGAGAAATGGGAGGAGAAAAACGTGGGACGACTGTGATTCTTTTAAAGATTTAATACATGAGATGGAAAAGAAACTGCTTAAAATAAAATCAATATAGCTGGATAATACTTATTTGAGGAGGTGTTTAGATCTTAGGATTGCACCCCAAGGTCTTTGTACATACAAATTTCTGTTTGGATTGGACTACAATGATTGTATGTTTACAGAATTTATAGAAATGTTTGACCATCACGGTTTTGAACTGACGGAAAATGTGATTAAGTTTAATGATGAAAAAATTCAGACACTTAATGAGTTGGTGAAATTGGATTTAGACATTAAAAACAATCTAATATTTGAGCAGTGGAAATGTTTTTATTTGAAGAAGCTTACAAATGTAGAAAACAAATGTACAAATATTTTTAAATGGAAAAAAAAAGAGAGACGAGGAATGGTATGCTAGGCAGACTGCGTATTTTATTACAAGTGATGCAAAAATTTTTATCCCAACAGGAACGGTCAAATTTCCAATGACAGATAAAACCAAAGGGACAACCAACGAGTAGGGCCTAATGGAAGAGAATGAAGAAAAAATGGGAAGGATTTTTATGCTCCTCCACAATACAAGAGGGAGGGAGGAATGCACAAAAGAGAATGGAAAGGGGGTTCACAGAAATTACTCCATCACAAATTGGGGCAGAAAAGTTTCAGGGAGGGGGCATATTTCAACAGCAAGAATGGAGACAGAAACCCCCACGATTACAACAGACGGTGTAGTAGTAACCCATAGAGGATTCCATATATTCAATTATACAGAGCAAGAAATTACCCTAGTACATTTCTCCCTTTTTCAGAAATGGTTAAAATGTATTCCAACTAGAAATTTTGACTTGGTGGATTCTTTATTAGAAATTAAATCTTTCACTAGAAAATTAAATTTAGCAATACATTTTAGGAACATGGAAGACAGTGAATTCACCAATGAAGAAAAAATAATGGATAAAAAAGAAAAGTTTATTCAACCTTTCAATCCATCCCATTTTGAACACACTGGAAAAGGTGGTTACTGAAGACATTTATAAACTGTACACTAAGGGCCAGAACAACAACAAACAGACACAGTTTAATTTAAGAAAGAAAAAGATCTTTTTGACCAGTTATGTGGGGACAAGACCTTTTGTTTTATATGATGCATCTGAGTATTCAGGGAAATATTTATGGCATTAAATGATAGCGACATCTATTCCCAAGTGTCAATTAATGAGGTAAATATAGGTTACCAAAGGGCTGACTCCTTTTTGGAGGAACACATACTAGAACAGAGGATTTCCCTAGATACATACAAAGTTTTAAAGGTGACCCATCCAATTATCCCCACCAGCTTCGGTATTCCCAAGGTTCATAAAGATTTAGAGACGCCACCTTTTAAATTAATATTAGCTGCTAGAGGCTCTAAAACCTGCCCAATTGGGATAGTTATACATCAATGGTTAAAACAAGTAATTAGTTCAATAACTCATCTACTTAAAGACTCTTGGGCCTTTTTTGGAAGGCTGAAGAATGATGTCTGGTCTGATGATTTCATTTTTTAACTAATGATGTAGTTAAAAAGAAGTTATGTACTCACCATAACGTTCCATCTGAGTAGTTATACTTCATTCTCTGCAACCTGTGGGTATTCGGATCCATATCGGGTCCGAGCCGGCAACATTTTCCAAGCATCTGCTCCAAGCTCCTCCCCTTACCCATAATCCCTCACATCGAGTTTGCCACTATCCAAACTATCAGCAACTCAATAACAGCACTAACCTAGAACAGATTTGGGGAAAGGAGGGTGGGACGGTTGCAGAAAATTAAGTATAACTACTCAGATAGAACATTATGGTGAGTACATAACCTCTTCATCTGAAGTAGTTAACTTCATTTACCTGCAACCTGTGGGACAAGAGTCCCCAGCTACCAAAAACTCCTGGGAGGCCCTCAGGGAAGGATATTCCTGAGCACCGCAGAGCCAAAGGATGCTCTCCCTCTAGAGATCAAATCCAAGTTATAATGAGAAATAAATGTATGTGACCTTGCCCAGGTCGCTGCTGCACAGATATCATCCAGTGAATCCCTAGACCAAAAAGCAGCAGAAGTTGAAATACATCTGGTAGAATGAGCTTTAACAGGACCAGGCGGGGACAGACGTTTGTACTTATACACTTGCAGTATACGCTGTGTAATCCATATAGCTAAGGAGACCTTGGATATAGCTTTGCCAAAAAAGGGTCTAGAAAAGAACACAAATAACTGGTCAGACTTATGAAAGGGTTTAGTCCTATGTAAATAGAAATGAAGTTGTCTATGTACATTTAGCAAATGCAGTTTATAGTCACCCTTGTTCTGAAAATTTGGAAAGAAAACAGACAGGTTAATCATCTGATTAATATTTGATTCAGAGGCAACTTTCAGTAAGAAGGAAGGGTTCGTGCGGAGCGAAACCCTATCTTTATGAAAGATCAAGTAAGGGCAGACAAGGCTTGGATCTCAGAAACTCTCCTGGCCGAAGTAATGGCCACTAGGAAAGCTGTCTTCCAGGATAAGAATTTCAAATCTACTGACACTGCTGGTTCGAAAGGGGGAGCAACTAATGCCTGCAGAACTAGGGTAAGGTCCCAAGGAGGGACTGAGTCCTTAACCGGAGGGAGTAAAAGAAAGGTGACTTTCAGGAAAAGCTTTACACAGTCTCAAAGAGGCCAGAGCATTCATATTTTCGCCGACATGAAAATTAGAGATAGTCACCAGTTGTACTTTTACAGTGGAAGAACTAGCCCCTTGTTGGAAAATACTTGACAAAAACTCCAACACTGCAGGAACCGGGGCTGTAAAAGGATCTGGGTTCCTCTGAGAAGCCCAAATAGAGAAGCGCTTCCATTTACTGTGATAAACCTTCCTAGTGGAAGCTTTGTGGGATGCCACCAGAATAGTCTTTACTGAAGATGACAGACCAGGAGTCCTAGCAGCCAGGGGAACTGGAGCAACCAAGCCATCAGCTTGAGGCTATCCAAGTCGGGCAGACAGATGCCAGAGGGATGAGACATGAGATCCAGACAAGGATCCAAAATCCGAGGCGGAGTTAGAACATGAGACCAGAGGAAGGGGAACCACACTGGACAAGGTCAAAATGGAGCAATGAGGATCACTTTGCACCCCAGTTGGCAAGCTTTCAGAAGAAACCTCAGAATGAGCGGTAACGGGGGGTAAGCATACAGTAACCCGGGAGGCCAAGCATGGATGAGAGCGTCTCTGGGGGAGTCCCCTGGTGAGGGGATCTGAGCGAAAAACTCGCGGCACTTCGCATTGGAAGGAGATGCGAAGAGATCACAGCAAGGCTGACCCCATGCAAGGAAGATCTCCTCCGCTATATCAATTGCTTCAGAGACCACTCGTATGGCATTAGAATAGCCCGACTAAGTCTGTCCGCTAAAATGTTGGAGTATCCCGGGATGTGCGTTGCAATCAGAAACCGGTTGGTGGTGATTGCCCACTCCCACACTCTCACAGCCTCAAGACAGAGAGGGTAACATCTGGTTCCCCCTTGTTTACTGATGTAACAGACATGTTGTCTGACTGAACTGCAATCGTCCCCGGGGGAAGAACAGTGTGAAAGGCTTGCAACGCTAAAAGCACTGCCCTCATCTCCAGAACAATGATATGCAATCTGGTCTTGGTCTGGGACCATGTGCCTTGGACCATCCTCACCAAATAGTGCCCCCCCACCCAAGCTGGGAGGTGTCCATGGTCACTGTAGCTTGGGTTGTGGGTGCTATGAAGGGTTGCCCTGCCAAGACTTCCGGCGAATGGAGCCACCAGAAAAGAGACATCTTGAAGGCTCTGCTGATTCGAATTGGATCGTCCATGGGGAGGTCTAGCCAAGACCACTGTACTGCCAGGGTCCACTGAAGCACCTGCATGTGAAGGGAAGGATTGAGATTGCTGCGGCCATGGAGCCTAGGGCTCGGGAGAACATCGCTTGCCATTGGCAGCCTGGGCCAAGGATCACTGATACATGGGCCCGTAGGCTCTGGACCCTGTCTAGAGTTCGAAAGACTTTCAATTGTAGAGTGTCCAGCCCTGCCCCTATAAATTCCAAGGTCTGCATCTGGTTCAAGCGGGACTTGGAGATATTGATGGTAATCCCTAGGTTGACTGCAAGATGCGGGAAGGAGTCTCTGGCCATGGAAACAAGACACTTGGTGGCAACAGCGAGGAGCCAATCATCTAGGTAAGGAAACACATGAATTCCCTGAGGCCTCAGGTGAGCCTCTACGACTGCCATAACCTTGGTGAACACCCTTGGGGCTGTGGTGAGATCAAAGGGTAGGGCTCTGAACTGCAAATGATTGGCTCCCAGCCGGAAGCAAAGGAATCTCCTGGAGGTTCTGCAAATTTTGATATGGTAGTAAGCATCCTGGAGGTATATCGAGCACATCCAGTCACATTCTCGGAGGTAAGGTAGAACTGACTGCAAGGTGACCATCCAGAATTTCTGCTTGGCTAGAGTCCAGTTCAGGGTTGACAGGCCCAATATGGGCCTGAGGTCCCCCGTCTTTTTTGGCACTAAAAAGAACCTGGAGTAAACGCCTAATCTGGACTGATCTGGGGGGACTGGTTCGATGGCTCGATTGCGAAGCAGCTTTGAAATTTCTTGCGCTGCAGCCTCCCTTTGAATGGGTGGTAAATCCGGGAGGTGCTTTGGTTTGACAGGTGGGGCAACGAATGGGATGGAGTAACCTCTGGATATTATTTGGAGCACTCAACGGTCTGCCATAATGGACTCCCAAGCCGTTAGGTGCAATGACAATATTCCCCCAACTGTCTCCAGAGTAGGACAGTCAGGTAACCCCTCAGGGTTGCTGCGTGGGTCTGTCCGAGAAGGTCTCCCTAGACCCAAAGTTCCTCGGCTCTCCCTCTGCCTCCAGGGTGGCGTCTGTCTTGTCCCCCTCTACCTCTAGGGGACGAGTTGTCCTGAGAGTCCCGGAAAAATGGAGATTTTCTGAACCACATCTTCTTTTGCCCTCTCTGACTCCTAGAAAAGGATATTTGAGGGCTAGAGAAGCAGACTCCGATGGCAGACCAGGGTGTCACATACTGTCTTCCTGAACAGGGAAGTACCATCAAAGGGAGCACATTTGTGAATAACGCCTTGAAGGGGTCTTCGAATTGACATAGTCTGAGCCAAGCGTGTCGCCTCATAGCTATGCCGGTCTCAGCCGCCCTAGTCACTACTTCTGTGGCATGGGAAAGAAGACGCATGGACGTGCTGCATGCAGATTTGAGTCTTGACATTTTCACTGAGAACAGCCGCTTGTCCTCTGGTGACAAAGCCTCTGGGGGCGACACAGCGAACTCTGTGACTAGGTCTCTCTGAAGTCGTATGACGTGTGCCAAATAATTCAGAGCTCAAACAGAAAATGTCGCTGAAGAAAAACCTCACTTCCCAAATTGATCCACCACCCTAGATTCCTTGTCCGGAGTGTGGACTGAAGAACTTTCCTGTGCCAGTTCTCTCTTGGTGGCAGCTGCAACCACCATAGCATCCACCGGGGATCCCTTGTACCAGGCCTGTCTGTCTGAGCGAGGAGAGAGTATCCTGTCTGGGCGTTGAGGTATTGGCTCTATGGTGTCAGGCTCCTCCATGCCCGCATGGTAATGAGATCCACTAAGGGATCTGCAGGAGGGGACACCCAGGATGTAGATGGGCCCATGCCAAAGACCTCCAGGAATACTGACTCATCCGTCGAGGGTTTTGGGGCTGACCAACCTCCCCTCTGTTGGAGGAACTCCATGATGTCTCCAAAGGAGACATTCTCAGAAGGTAACCTGGGGGAATCCTCACCTTCATCTAAGTCAGTATCTTCTGTGGGGGACTCTGGGGAGTCCATTTGCCTCCTTTTACATGCGTGCTTACGAGGACCTTCTTCAGTGGGACTCTCTGAAGAGGGCTCGTAAGTCATGGGGAGCTCCATGATGGGATCCACCTGGGGGTTCTCTAGCACGGGCTATCCCTGGGACAAGCTGATGGGAGTCATGACCAAATCCACAGGAGCCTGGGCGGAGTCCAAGGCAATGGGCTGGGGTCTCAATCCTTGGGAGAGAACACTCTCCACCACGCCGAACACCGAAGGAGAGAGTACCTCCTTAGCAACCAACGAGGAAGCTTCTCCCCAGTTCCGCAGTGAGTATTGGGGCTGAGGCCGAGGTAGCCGGGGTTCCGAAGGAATGGCTCGGATCCAACAATGTCAAAGCCGAAGGCACCTCTGTTCCCTCAGATCCGACTCCCTGTTCTTGGCCCCGAGAGTTGCCTAGATCTGAACAGGTCTGATCAGAGCAACTCAAGGTAATCGCTGGCGTCGAGGTTGAAGGAAACATCGGCGCCGAACCCCCAGCTCCGAGGATCCTCGGATCCATAACTTCCGAAACCGCAGGTCGAATCGGGGAAGGAGAGACTGGATGGAAGAAGGGCATGGAGGTCCCCTCTCCGGCCGGGGCGGGGCTTGGCAAGACTCCCATTTGGATTTCGGTCCGAATGAACCTCCGCATCACCTTGTCTATATCTAGCTCCAACAGACTCTGAGTCGAACGCGAGGAGGCGACCGTCTCAGAACTGGCTGGTCGGTGCAATGACCTCAAAGAAGGCCTTGGGTCCAAGGGCTCAGTCGGCTCCAGGGAGAACCTCGGGGAGTGGAGCCAAGGAGAGGTAGTTCTAATTACTTTGGTAGCTGGGCTAGGGAAGGGCTCCCACTCTGGAGACCGCTTGTGGTGCCTAACCCCTCTCTTGTCCTTGTCTTTCTTCTTTTCTTTACCTTTAATCCCCACTTCAGTAGGCTTAGTGGGAGGTTGAGTCCCAGCCTGAAGGAGGGGGGGTTGATCAGCTACTGGAGCCGAGATCGAGGTTGCTGTGTCTAAGGCAGAAACTGGCAGAAGGCCCTTGGCTATCAGCTTTGCCTTCCTTTCCTTTAAGGCCCTAGGGTTGAACCCTGCACACACGCTACAAGGTAAGGCAAGATGGGGAACACCCAGACAAATAACACACCGGCCATCAGCCGGTGAAAGCTTGTGGCCACACACTGTGCATTTTTTAAAAGCTGGTTTTGGCTGCTCAGCCAAAACTTAAACCAAAACTATCACAGACACACTAAGGTTGAGTTGGGCCTGCTACTCTACCTTAGTAACTATAACTTTTTTTTTTTTAACAGAAAAAACGACGAACAGCAAAGGGGAGGAAAAGGTTAATTATCGACCACACACACACACACACACACACACACACACACACACACACACACACACACACACACTAAATATACCAGAAAAAACTTCACTTACTACACCCAACTTGGAGCTAAAGAGATCACAATGCATACGCATGAAGCGGCAAACGAGATCTGGGGGAAGGTAGGAGATGCGAGGGATTATGGGTAAGGGGAGGAGCTTGGAGCAGATGCTTGGAAAATGTTGCCGGCTCAGATCTGATATGGATCCAAATACCCACAGGTTGCAGATAAATGAAGTTAACTACTTCAGATCTTAGTTTCAGTAATTCTCAGACAAGAAGGGCTGGAATATTTTCACAGTAATATTAGAAGGCATTCAAATTTTTTTCAAGACAAAATTAGTTTTGACTGTAGAAATGATGGCCTTAGTGTTAGACTACAATTATACCTTTTCTGAAACAGAATTATATAAACAGGAGAAAGGGTTGGTGGTGGGGGGCTTCTTGTGTCCCCATATATGCCAATCTTATGTCAGAATGGAAAACAAAAATGTTTTTGAATTTTTTTTATTTGAATATTTTTTTTTGTTTGTTTTTTAACCATTTTGGATATTAATAAATTTAGTTAAGAAGCTGAAAGTGTTGGGTGTTCCATTGGAGGTCACTAGTTTCTTTTGTGTGTGGTTATTAGTTGACTTTGTGCTTTTTATATTTTTTAAGTTTTTAAAGTCTAGCAACTAACTCATTACACTCCCTAAACATATTCACAGTTACCCATTTCTTCTCCAGCATACCTCCAACATTTGCCATCTAACTGAGAAGTTCTTTGAGGTCTGCTTGGGGTATAACGATACCTATGTAAACACTTCCAAGCAAAAATCTTTTCCAGATATGGCTCCATATTAGGGATTCATACATATGTCATCCCATAGTTTCTATGTGAAATGCTTATTCAAATCTCTCTTCCCAATCTTTTCTAACCTCCTCTGATTGATTCCTAGAGTTACCATGCAATATTTTATATGCCCTACTAATTATCCTTTTTTAACAGTAGATTATTTTCTACATTTGACTAAAAACTCTACCAAAGCAGGTCTTTCAGTTAGCATTCCTGATCCCGTTTCCCTTCACCTACACACTGATGTCCGTCCCTGACAGGGAAGGCAGACTCTAGCCTGCAGTCCAAATCTTCTTATTCTCTTCCCATTCTATAACCTCTCCCTCTCTAGTTATTTGCTCCCAATGGATCCCCTGCAAGTTTCTTTCAATGAATTCCAGAACCCTCTTGCCTATTCTCGGTGTCCATAATTGCAATCATCATCATCAGAATCTCCTTTCTCCATTCTCATGTTGCCTTGGTTCTTGAAATACGTTCTGTTACTTTATGAATACACTGTTCTGCATGGCTTTTGTTAAGGATCTGCATCCAAAATTCCAGCCTCTCCTTATTTTTATCTCCTTTGGAATATGCAAGGGTCAATCTTCTGTCCCTTCTGTGTACCATGGAATCAGCTTCACCATCATCCCTTTCCACTTTGAATTATAGCTTTTTGCGCTTGTGTTATGTATTATCTGATGGGTTTATGATTAATGGTCAAATGTAAAAAACATCAAACGGCTAACCATCAAAATCAATCCATCGAAGGTTCACTTCAGCAAAATTGTGAGATGGGGAAAGTAAGTAGTTGCCCAACATTTCCCCATCTCACACACTGCAGTATTTCAAACCCTTTTCACCACTGTAGTGTAATCTCAGAGTTGGTATATATAGTTGGGGGGGGGGTCGAAATAGTGCAGTGTGTGTGAGATGGGGAAATGTTTGGCAACTACTTACTTTCCCTGTCTCACAATTTCACTGAAGTGAACGTTTGATGGAGTAATTTCAATGGTTATCTGTTCAACGTTTTTTTTTTTTTTTTTTTTTTACATTCGACAATTAACCATAGACCCATATATGATCCTTAACTGTGTAGCTCTAAAATATCCTTTTAAAATCAGGTCACCCTAAACCACATTGTTCTACTGGACTTATTCCACTTGATCTTTACCCCGCCCCCTACCAGATAAAATCCTTCATCTCTCTATTACTGCCTACAGCTTCTCCTCAGGTTGATAAGAATATGCCTGACCTGTACATAAAATTAAATGGACTAAAAACATTTTCACTGCTTGTAGCTTATCGTCTATATCCATCAACACCAGCTTATCTTTTGTTTAGTCTCATCCCAGATAACCTTAGCTGCCACAACTGAATCCTTTCTAACCCATACTCCTAAATACTTCATTGCTAAACCAATTCATGTGTGGGTACAGTTTACAACTAGAGCGTTTGTTTGTCTTCATTAATATTATATCCAGAAAAAGATTAACTTGAAACTGTCTCAGAATGTTCAACACTGAGATGTCCTTTTCTGGCTTTATCAGGTAAACATACTATCTTCTGCAAACAAAGCCATCTTTTCTTGATTACCACACCAATTATATCCTTGAATTTCTGAGTCCCATACTAAGAAGTGTCTTTGATGTTAAATCGTACAAATTCTATAGGAAAGATTTCAGACTGGCAGCAATGGGCATCTTAAAATAAAAGCCAAATTAGTTTCACTTGAGGAAGTATGCCACATTCACACTGCCTAGACGGGAATTTCAGATTTACCTGCAAGCAATCACCAGTGCATATCTCATTTACCAGTGTCAAAGTAATGCAGTTTTTAAACATACGTAGTGGCAGTAATTCCCAATTTCCTCTACTACAAGAAAATAAAACCATCTATGGAAGCACTCTTAACAGTGCCTCTCTCTCTCTCCGCAGTTAAAGATGCAAAGACCACTGACCTGGTGACAAGCATTCTTGTATAAGTGGTCAACCAACAGCCAGATCTCCTTTGGAATTTGCAAGGGTCGATCTTCTGTCCCTTCTGTGTCCCATGGACTCAGCTTCTTCAAGGATTTCTCCTGCTAAACAAACAGATGACAATGTCATGTTGCACACTGCTTAAGAAATTGGTAACTATATTCTTTAATATGTATATTTTAGAGCTTCTTGCTGGCCTGCCTCCAGGGCTACCCTATCTCAGTTGACCATAAAAGTACAGAATTTTGGAAATGATTAATAACCCAACAAGCCCTCCTTTACTGAAGGCTTCCAAGGACAGCCGCCCCCCAAAGTATCATAAATATGATAAGAAGACCTAAACTGGCAATAAGTTAAAATAAATATCAGCTTCCTTCCTGCGGGTTCTTACCACAAGAGAGAAGACACACTATGATTTCCCTACTGCTCTGAGTCAAAGTGCACACTTTGATAGGAACACTTCTGTGACAGTCAACAAATTCTCAGGCTGCTGACAGAGGGCAAGGTGGAAACCTCTCAAACTGCAGGAAGACAATGTGGAAATGTCACAAACTGCAGGAAGACAATGTGGAAACCTCATAAACTGCAGAAAGATAAAGCTATTAAGGGATGCCCCACCATTCTTAATCCAGCAAGCCACCTACTGCAAAAAGATAACTCAGGCTTAGAATGTGCTGCCTTCCAGTTCATTCTTAACCTTGATAATTGTTTGATCACTTTAATATTAATTATATTGCATAATATGTATTTGCTTGTATTTTCCTGCCTTTGGAATATGTTACTGTCACTATTCAGTTTGCATATTCAACATATGCCCAAGCTGTGGCTGAAAAGCCACCCGATTAGCAAAGGAATAATCATGTAAACAGATTCAAAAAATGGGTCAAAAGAGAAAACCAATTACTTTCCTTTCAGGTCATACAAACAATGATTCTAAATTATGTAGTGCCTACAAGGAGCATCAGACAATAATGTTAGGTATGCAGGGTAAAGTACAGCTGTGTCGGTATACTGACTATATCAATAAATCGTAGCACATACATTGTGGGAGGACCCTATCTAAGCAGCAGTGGTGAACACCTATGTCACTTCAAAGTAGTAAATTCCTTATAAAAAAATGTACCACTGGCACAAAATTATGATATATAAACAACTGTGAAGAAATAATATAACAATATTCAGTAAGACCATATTTGCTGAATTAAGTATATTACAGATCTTGTGACTGGTACAATGTGGGGATGGAGGCAGAGTATTCACTGAAGTAAGTACATTATGGTTCTTGTGACTGGTAAAATGTGAGGATGGAGGCAGAGTATTCACTGAAGTAAGTATATTACGGTTCCTGTGACTGGTAAAATGTGGGGATGGAGGCAGAGTATTCACTGAAGTAAGTATATTACTGTTCTTGTGACTGGTAAAATGTGGGGATGGAGGCAGAGTATTCACTGAAGTAAGTACATTAAGGTTCTTGTGACTGGTAAAATGTGAGGATGGAGGCAGAGTATTCACTGAAGTAAGTATATTACGGTTCCTGTGACTGGTAAAATGTGGGGATGGAGGCAGAGTATTCTAGTAGGTAGTATATACATTATTTGACTGGTAAAATGTGGGGATGGAGGCAGAGTATTCACACAGGTAAGTATATTATAGTTCTTGTGACACATGGAGGTAGAATACGTCTACAGCTACAGTGACCTTTTTCAAACATAGACTGTTATGGAGCTTATGCTCTCAAAAACTGAACTATATTACTACAGAGGGGGGCTACTATACCAGTCTATAAAATCTGTTTAGAACTGCAAGTATGTAAGTAACCACTGGGTGATGGTCTGTGACAAAGCCTGTCATGTCTCTAGAGTGACTTTCTTGTTCGTAATATATAGTAAATGCATGGACAGTGGTTCAAGATGCAGCCTGAAGTATTTCAAGAGTGCAGACTATGCCTACTCAAAACAGGCCTTGCAGTATCTTCTACTTATCATAAAAGGAAAAACACTGTGGATCAGCTATTTCATTACGGGGACAAGGTGTTAGTCCGATTAAGCAGACCTGTGGTTTAGACAGACATAGCCCTAATTATGTTGTAGAATAAAACATGGCTTAGGTAGTGTCTTTGGCACCTGTAGGTATTGGAAGGGGAAGATGGGAGTGACTGGCTGCTCCCAGTTCATCCATCCTGGGGGGGCAGCTCTGCCTCATCATATGCGTGACACCCAGGGGGAGCACCAGTGAGTCTTGGAAAATTCAGCATGTGGGAGCTTTAAGGAGGCAGCATAGGGGGGAGGCATTCTGATGGAGAGAAGGTAGGCCACACCACAGGAGAAGCACAGCTGACCTGCACAAAGACACCTGCTCTGACTGTGAGCTGATGAGCTCATGGGAATTCCCATGCAGGATTGAATAGGCGGGAGGACTGTCACCTACCTGTGACCCACTGGCTCCCATGACCATGAACAAACAGGCTGACTGGATACAGGTGCAGGAGCCAATGGTCTCGGACCTGTGGAGATGCAAATTCTGAAAGTATGAGTTCTTTTAGAACGTAACTATGTGTAGTACACAGTGTGTAATACATTTTCTCTAGCATTCTGCTAATGTTTTTTTTTTTCAATAAACATCTTTATGAAATTATCACACGACATAGGCAATTTTACATTTATATAAATGAAAAACAAACACTGACACCACTTTCGTTGCAAGCATTATACATCACTTACAATCTATCCAGTCATTGCCAGTTATGTTAATACACTCACTCAATGGCTCACTCAAATCCTGCCTCTTAAACCTCATTCCTTCTCTACATATAATGTTCCCACAATTCCCATTTTTCCTATGTAGTTTGCTCCATCCTTTTTCTAAAGATCCCAATTCCAGTTGTTTTATCTCTGTTACGGTATTCACTACTTCTAGTAAAGTTGGTCTAAACTGATTTCCATTTTCTAGTAATTTCTTTGGCAGCCACCATAATTAGACTCAGCAAGGCTTTACTATGTCTAGGCAATTCCGATTCTGTATCATAGCTTAAAAAATCATATCCCCAATCAATCCAATCCACTCGCCCAGCATCTCAGACAGAGTGGTCTGCAGGGAGTTAGTATATATAGTTGGGAGGCACAGCCCCCCACCTACTTTTGGTTTTATAGTGTTAATTTTCAGTGAAATGAGATTCCTAACTATAATAGTGAAGTAGGTGGGGGGGCTGTGCCCCCCACCCCCCTAACTATATATACTAACTCCAGGGTCGCACTACAATGGGGAGAAGGGCATACACATTTTCTTTGGCCTACACTACTTACTTTCAGTGAAATGAGTTTCAGCGAAATGCTTCCAGTGAATCAACATAGATCTATTTTTTATATATCTATATATATATATATATATATATATATATATATATATATCTACATATATATATATATATATATATATATATATATATATATATATACATATATATATATATCTACATATATATATATATATATATATATATATATATGGGATCGGTACTGATCCCTGAAGGAACTTTTGACCGAGGCACAAACAGCTGGGCATACTTCCGCGACAGTGCTTTTTACCAAAAAAAGCATTTTTGTGGAAGTATGCCTGCAGCTAAAGGGAGTTGTGGGGAATGACTGCTGCAGAGATCGTATTACAGCGGATAAGGAATATTCCCTTTTCCTCACTGTACTGCGATCTCGGAGGAGAATATTAAAGTAGGGGGGTGTGGGGTACAGCCCCCACATGGGGTCCAGGGGGCTTGCCCCCGCATAAAAGCACATTTATTGTTTTTAAGATTCTTTTAACAAAAGCACTTTTTTTGGAGAAAGCGCTAAAGTGTGTTCGGTGATTAGATTTGGACTATTGAACTTTCGCTCAATAGTCCTAGATCTATATATATATATATATATATATATATATATATATATATATATATATATATATATATATACATATATATATATATATATATATATATATATATATACATATATTTACCTATCTACCTATATATATCTATATCTATACATCTCTCTCTCTCTCTCTCTATATATATATATATATATATATATATATATATATATATATATATATATACATATATCTATCTATCTATATATATATATATATATATATATATACACATGTATGGGTTACCTTCATTTGACTGTCAGTTCATTTGACTGACAAACATTTGACCCAGACCAAATGACTGAAACTTCATTTGACTGACACTTCATTTGACTGACCATTAGTACTGGCAGTGTGTAGAGCACTGTAAAGCAAGTAAAAGGAATATGTCCTTTTCCCCACTGTAGTGCAACCATGGATTTAATATATATAGTTAGTGTGTGTGGGTGAGGAGCCCCCACTTAGTTTGATTTTATATTCTCTGCTTCTGGTTTTACATTGTTTAGTAAAACCAATGTAGGTGAGGGGGGCTGTGCCCCCCACTCTCCCCTAACTGTATATACTAACTCCAGGGTCACACTACAGTGGGGAAAAGGAAATACTCCTTTTACTTGCCTGCCAGTACTGTCAGTCAAATGAAGTGTCAGTCATTTGGTCTGGGTCAGATGTTTGTCAGTCAAATGAACTGTCAGTCAAATGAAGGTAACCCATACATTTCCATAACCAGAGGCTCAAAGAAACCCGGGAACTGCAGTTCACAAAAATAATTCTATCCAGGTCTTCTAGAGTGTCAGGAAGGGGGATGGCAGGGTAGAAAGGTGAATAGGAATAAAAGAAGACAACACAGATACCACGTTATGGTAAGTACGTAACTAATAAATCTGATGTTGTCTCTTTCACTCCTCCTCACGTATGGGTAGAGTCCACAGCTATGCAACTGCTGGATGGTCTCAAGGAAGGATATGCCAGAGCACTGCTGAACCGAATAAAGCCCTGCTCCGGGAAACAAGAGCCAATTTATAATGTGATACACACGAGTGAGCCACAGATCAAGTGACTGCAGCACAGACATCATCTAAAGAAGCCCTGGAAGAAAAAGGCAGATGAGGTGGACACAGACCTGGTGGACTGGGCCTTAGGAGGACGAGATAGCTGCAATCCATTTGTATTATAAATGAAAGTGATAAGTGACCCCAAAAAAATTTTTTTTTCTTTTTTTTGGGTTTCTAGGCAATTCCGATTCTGTATCATAGCTTAAAAAATCATATCCCCAATCAATCCAATCCACTCGCCCAGCATCTCAGACAGAGTGGTCTGCAGGGAGTTAGTATATATAGTTGGGAGGCACAGCCCCCCACCTACTTTTGGTTTTATAGTGTTAATTTTCAGTGAAATGAGATTCTTAACTATAATAGTGAAGTAGGTGGGGGGGCTGTGCCCCCCACCCCCCTAACTATATATACTAATTCCAGGGTCGCACTACAATGGGGAGAAGGGCATACACATTTTCTTTGGCCTACACTACTTACTTTCAGTGAAATGAGTTTCAGCGAAATGCTTCCAGTGAATCAACATTCAAATTGATTCAAATGCCATGGAACAGCTAGTCACTGTTCCCACGAGAGGAGAAAATATACTAGATCTCATTATCACAAACATGGGGACAAAATGCTCCACACCGGAAGTATATCCCTCATTGGTGAGATCTGATCATAAACTAATCTCACTGGAAATCCACATCCCGCCCCCACCCCAAACAAAAGACCACAGTGAAGAACTTCTAAAGCAAACTTCACACTACTCAAGACTGGTGTGGTATCCTTCAAGGCCCCTGAGCCAGTGGAAACCACAACCCAAGCTGCGGAAGCCCTTACAAATGCCTTCTATGAACACCTCCAGGACTGCATGGATCAGGCAATCCCAAATAAAACCAAGACTCTTTCCACAAAGGGCAAACGTCCAGTCTGGTGGACCCCAGCCATTAACAAACTTTACAATAAGAGGAGAAAGCTATTACATGATAGAACAAAATCCATAAAAGGGAAGTCACCCCTGATCATTATTAGTAAAAAATACGAGCACTCAAAATCAACTAAGGCCAATTTTGAGAGAAAAATTGCCATGGATTCAAAGGACAATCATAAGGACTTTTTCAGCTATGTTAGGAACCTGGGTGGAAACTCCCAGATATGCTCAGAATTAGTCCAAAATGATACAAAAATCACTGAACCCACAGACATTGCCAACATACTGGCAGACAGGTTCAGTGCAAACTTCACCCCCCCCCCCCAAAGGAGAGATAACTATCCCAGCGGAGTGTAGCCTCCCAGACATCTCAAATGCGCAGGTGAAAGCTGCTCTCTCTAAAGCTAAAAACACAGCATCAATGGGACCAGATGGTGTCCCCGGCTGTGTGCTACACGAGCTAAATGAGGAATTAAACCCGCACATAAGGCAGCTGTTTAATCTCAGCCTTACCACAGGATACGTGCCCAAGGAGTGGCGTACGGCAACTGTGGTCCCACTCCACAAAGGCGGTGCCTCTATGGACCCTGGTAATTACCGCCCCATAAGCTTAACAAGTCTAGTCTGCAAAGCTATGGAGAGGATCATAATGGAGCTCATAAACAAAGATGCAGACATTGGACCCGACCCAGTTTAGCTTCGTCAAGGGAAGATCATGCCTTTTGAACTTGGTCGACTTCTTCGAAACAGTCACCAAGGCCATTGATGAGGGAAAGGCAGTCCATACAGCCTACCTTGACCTTGCAAAGGCTTTCGACACAATACCCCACTCGGGTATTGTAGCAAAACTTACCAGCTTAAATGTAAACCCATATGTCACAAGATGGGTTGCAAACTGGCTTAAGGACAGAACCCACAGGGTTAGAGTTGCTGGCGCTATGTCAGACTCCAAGCCGGTCACAAGTGGTGTCCCACAGGGCTCGGTCCTTGGCCCCCTATTGTTCGGCATCTACTTCTCAGAAGTACAGGCCAACATGGGAGGACTTTGGCTG
This sequence comes from Protopterus annectens, assembly GCF_019279795.1. NCBI lineage: Eukaryota > Metazoa > Chordata > Ceratodontiformes > Protopteridae > Protopterus > Protopterus annectens. The sequence goes on from NC_056749.1 coordinate 89,448,551, forward strand.
ACAAAGTTTGCAGACGACTGCAAACTGGGCGCCATAGTGGAAAGTGCATCGGACACGGATATCCTTCAGAAGGGACTCACGGAAACAGATAGCTGGTGCCAGAGCCATAGAGTGAAGTTAAACACCAAAAAATGTATAGTCATACCCTTCGGGAAAAACAAGGTAACCCCAAGCTACCATATAGGTGGCAATCCACTAAGCACAGAAGAGGTTATCAGGGACCTGGGGACCCAGGTTGACAGTGGCCTTTCTTTTGACACTCACGTTGCTAAAGTGGTTAGAAAGACCTTCTACATTGCCCACCTGATCATGAAGGGATTCACATCCAGATCTAGTGAGGTAATTGTTCCCCTGTACTCTTCACTTATCAGACCAATGATCGAGTACAATGCCCCATTCGGGATGTATCTCACCCGACATCTGCAGCAATTGGAGAGACACCAAAAGGATAAAGGGACTCCAAAATCTGTCATATGCTGCCAGATTGAAGAAACTCCAGCTCTATTCAGTCGCATGCCGTCTGCTCAGAGGTGACATGTGCCTGACATACAAGGCCATGTCCAACCCGAATTAATGGACATGCTCCACCTCAAAAAATCCAAATCCACCAAAACCACTAGAGCAAGCGACTTAAACCTTAGCACGGATATAAATAGGACGTGCTGGAGGGATAGATTTATCACTCAGAGACTCCCTATGCTGTGGAATAAAATCCCGGTCCATGTGAGGCAGAGCACCTCGCTGGCTCTGTTCAAGAGAAATCTTGACCTGTGGATGGGAGATCATAGGTTTACCCCGGGAATCATCTCTGTCACTGCTGGACAGAGGCACAACAAACTAATGGGCACAGTATTTTTTCATATAAGGGGTGGCGTAAGCCACAAAAATTTGGGCTAGGCTTATAAATGCCTTAGGGAAGATAGCCTAGTATAAACCTATGAACCTATGAACATAGATCTATTTTTTATATAGTATAAACCTATGAACCTATGAACATAGATCTATTTTTATATATATATATATATATATATCTCTATATATATATATATATATCTATATATATATATATATATATATATATATATATATATATATATCTATATATATATATGTGTATATATATATATATATATATATATATGTATATATCTATATATATATATATATATATATATATATATATATATGGGATCGGTACTGATCCCTGAAGGAACTTTTGACCGAGGCACAAACAGCTGGGCATACTTCCGCGAAAGTGCTTTTTACCAAAAAAAGCACTTTTGCGGAAGTATGCCTGCAGCTAAAGGGAGTTGTGGGGGAATGACTGCTGCAGAGATCGTACTACAGCACGGATAAGGGAATATTCCCTTTTCCTCACTGTACTGCGATCTCGGAGTGAGAATATTAAAGTAGGGGGGTGTGGGGGGTACAGCCCCCCACATGGGGGGGTCCAGGGGGATTGCCCCCCTGCATAAAAGTACATTTATTGTTTTTTTTTTAACGCACTTTAACAAAAGCACTTTTTTTGGAGTAAGCGCTTTCGTTAAAGTGTGTTCGGTGATTGTGGATTTGGACTATTGAACTTTCGTTCAATAGTCCTAGATCCATATATATATATATATATATATATATATATATATATATATATATATATATACATACATATATTTACCTATCTACCTATATATATCTATATCTAGATCTCTCTCTCTCTCTCTACATATATATATATATATATATATATATATATATACATATATATATATATATATCTATCTATATATATATATATATATATATATATATACCTTCATTTGACTGTCAGTTCATTTGACTGACAAACATCTGACCCAGACCAAATGACTGAAACTTCATTTGACTGACACTTCATTTGACTGACCATTAGTACTGGCAGTGTGTAGAGCACTGTAAAGCAAGTAAAAGGAATATGTCCTTTTCCCCACTGTAGTGTGACCATGGATTTAATATATATAGTTAGCGTGTGTGTGTGTGTGTGTGTGTGTGTGTGTGTGGGTGGGTGGGGGGTGTAGCCCCCCCCCCACTTAGTTTGATTTTATATTCTCTGCTTCTGGTTTTATATTGTTTAGTAAAACCAATGTAGGTGAGGGGGGGATGTGCCCCCCACTCTCCCCTAACTGTATATATTAACTCCAGGGTCACACTACAGTGGGGAAAAGGAAATACTCCTTTTACTTGCCTTACAGTACTCTACACACTGCCAGTACTGTCAGTCAAATGAAGTGTCAGTCATTTGGTCTGGGTCAGATGTTTGTCAGTCAAATGAACTGTCAGTCAAATGAAGGTAACCCATACATTTCCATAACCAGAGGCTCAAAGAAACCCAGGAACTGCAGTTCACAAAAATAATTCTATCCAGGTCTTCTAGAGTGTCAGGAAGGGAGATGGCAGGGTAGAAAGGTGAATAGGAATAAAAGAAGACAACACAGATACCACGTTATGGTAAGTACGTAACTAATAAATCTGATGTTGTCTCTTTCACTCCTCCTCACGTATGAGTAGAGTCCACAGCTATGCAACTGCTGGATGGTCTCAAGGAAGGATATGCCAGAGCACTGCTGAACCGAATGAAGCCCTGCTCTGGGAAACAAGAGCCAATTTATAATGTGATACACACGAGTGAGCCACAGATCAAGTGGCTGCAGCACAGACATCATCTAAAGAAGCCCTGGAAGAAAAAGGCAGATGAGGTGGACACAGACCTGGTGGACTGGGCCTTAGGAGGACGAGATAGCTGCAATCCATTTGTATTATAAATGAAAGTGATACAGTCTAGAAGGAAACAAATAAATGGTGTGATTATGGTGTGAGTTTCGAAAGGACTTAGTCCTGTGCAAGTAAAAACTTAACTGTCTATGAACATCTAACGAATGAATGCTCGTTCTCTGAGAAATTAGGAAAAGACTAGTAGTTGGAAAGTCTGGTTAAGACTGGCCTCAGTAGTTACCTTTGGGCATAAAGAAAGGGTTTGTACGAAGGGACACTCTATCCTGGTGGAAAATTATTTAAGGCGGCTTAGAAGATAAGGCCTGAATTTCAGATATTCTCTTAGCTGAGGTAATGGCAATGAGAAGAACTGTTTTCCATGAAAGAAACTTTAGGTCACGCCAACTGATTCAAAAGGTTTTTGAGTTAAGCACTGCAAAACCATGGTGAGATCCCATGGTGGAGATGGATCCTTTACAGAGGCCTGAGGAGAAAGACCCCTTTCAAGAAGGCCTTCCATAATTTGGAAGCTGAAGGCCAGTTGAGAATGCTGCCACAATGAAAATTAGAGACAGCTGCTAACTGGGGTTTGATGGTGGAGAAGCTAGCTCCTTTTTGAAAAGAAATGCCAGGAAACGCACAATATCAGCAACAGATGTCGACAAAGGGTCAATGTTTTCTTTGGAAGCCTAGAAGGCAATCTCTTCCATTTGCTACCAAAAAACATCTTAGTAGCCGTTTTCTGTGATGCTAAAATAATATCTCAGACTAGGAAAGCAAGCCTAGACCTTCAAATGATCACTGGAAGTGGAGAAACCAAGCTGTCAATTTCAGGGACATCAGCTTGGGGTGATAACCCTCTACGGGGGATAAAGGAGATCCTGTTTGGGTTCCAGAATCCATGAAGGATACACCAGGAGAGACCACAGGAAGGGGAACCAAATCTGATGAGGCCACAAAGGGGTAATGAGGATTACCAATGAACTCAGATGCTTTGCTTTCTGGAGAAATGTTGGAATCAGTGGTAATGGGGATAAGCACAGAGGAGACTGGGGGGCCAATCATGACCTAGAGCATCCCTTGTGGATTCCCCAGTAGGGGGGGGAATCAGAGCAAAGTAGTTGCTGCACTTGTTGTTCTGGGCGGAAGCAAATAGGTTGCAGCAAGGTTGGCCCCAAAGGCACAAGATCAAGTCCACTACTGATCGAGGGACCACTTGTAAAGGGCCAGAATGGACCTGCTGAGCTTGTCTGCCAGGATGCTGGATTTCCCTGGTATGTGTGTTGCAAGCAGAAAACTGTCCTAAGACATCGCCCATTCCCAAACCCTCATGGCATCTCTCCATAGTGGGTAAGAACAGGTGTCTCCTTGTTTGTTGACATACCACACCACTGACATGTTGTCTGTGTGAATTGCAATTGTTCTTAGAAGAAGAACATCCTGAAAGGCTTGCTATGTGAGAAGGACAGCTCTCATCTCCAGAACATTAATATGCAATCTGGTATCTATGTGTATCCACGTGCTTTGGAACATTTTCCCCTTTTAATTCCTCCCCACCCCAACTGGGAAGCACCCATGGTCACTGTGGAGGGAGGGGGTTGGGAGAAGGAAACGCCTGCCTAATGTCACCTCATCCAGTAAATGCCACCATTGAAGATGCCTTCTGCAAACTGGAGTCAGACTGATAGGTACAGACAGAGGCTAGTAGAGTATAGACCACTAAGCAGCCAGAGTCTACTGAAGGACTTGTATAAAATATCCTGCAAGAGGAACTACTGGGATGGCAGCCACCACAGATCCTAGAGCTTGAAGAATTAGCCTTGCTGGAACAAAAGCTAGATTCAACACTGTTCGGACATGATCGCTCAATGTTAGAACGTGATGAGGGGGAAGAGTGGCAATCTAAATGACTTGTGTCCAAGCTAGCGCCAATGAACTCTAAAGTCTGCACAGGGGAAAGATTAGACTTTGCCAAAATTATACTACTCCTCAGAAGATTGGCAAGATCGAAGAAGTAATACCTAGCCTGTATTAGTCGATGCCTAGTTGGGTTGTAAAGAGTCAGTCATCCAGGTAAGGGAGCACCCAGAATCACTGCAGTCCGAGGTGACCTGCGACTACTGCCATGCATTTGGTAAACACCCTGGAAGCTGTGGTGAGTCCAAAGGGCACAGCCCTGAATTGAAAATGACCGCCTCCCAGCCAGAACTGCAGATGACTCCTGGAGCATCTGTCTATTTTGGTGTGATAGTATGCATCCTTTAAGTCCACATCACATCCAATCGTCCTTCCTCAGCAGTGGAAGAATGGACTGAACTGTCACCATTCAGAACATTGCTTTCTTTACGGCTAGTTTAATTTGCTTAGATCCAGAATGGATCACAGGTCCCCAGTTTTCTTTGGCACTAAAAAGAACCAAGAGTAAGTTCCGAATCCTCTTTGTGAGGTCAGGACTATAGATCAGAGCATGTGTACGAACCTTTAAGAAGCATTTCCAGATGTAACGTGCATATAAATACTGAGCACATGCAGGCAGCAGTGCCATTTTGAGAGAAAAGCCAGAATGTTAACATGTACAAGTGTGGTAGTCAGTCTGTTTGCAAGTTTATTTAAGTTTAAGTCACAAAGCCTCATTCTAATATGTTTGTGTGTAATAAAGCAGCTTGAACAGAACCCATGAATGTTTGTCTATTTTACCCTGACTAGACGATTGTCATGGTGTCAGAACCAGGATTAAGACAGCAACTTCTTTAAGCCACGAGGTGTAGAGTTGAAGAGAAGGCAGACTAAACAGGTTGAGTGGAACGTAGCACAGACAAAAAAAGGGGCAGACACGAGCTAAAGGTAATGAAAACTGCACAAATGATTCATTTGGTACAGAAAATGAAAAGGCACATTTATAAGGCACAAATCGCATTATTAATCAAATGAGTAGCACAAAATGTATTAAGCAAATGGAAGGCACAAACGGCATTATTAATTAAACAAAATGTTCGAAACCACGATATTTGATAAAACTAGTCGAAATATTCAGACGGGGCTCAGAATTACCTTTGGTTTGCATAACGAGCATGTTTAAAGTAAAACGAGCACAAGAAAAGTATAATGAGTGATAAGAGGATAAACAGGCACAGGAAAAGTTTAATGAGCAGGATAAGAGATTATACAGGCACAAGAAAAGTACAATGAGCAGGATAAGAGATTAAACAGGCACAAGAAAAGTATAATGAGCATGATAAGAGATTATACAGGCACAAGAAAAGTATAATGAGCATGATAAGAGATTAAAAGAGCATAACTAGTACAATAAAAAGGGCAAAATAAGCTTAAAGAGCAAGGCAATGGCATGTTTTTTAGTAAAAGGTCATGTTTGGGCACAAACTACTATTTTGCATTAACTAAAGCCATTTAAAGCATAACTAGAGCTGTTCGAAGTGTCTCAGAGTGTGCAAAGTGTTTGCAGAGTGCAAGCTTTATTATGGTGCAATTATTTCAAATAATTTGTTATGTGAAAGTAGAGTTATACTGCAAAGTAAAGTACAGCCATTTTAAATTTATTCTCAGAAAGCTGCCTTTTCAGATTGCTTTTTACATTGTACAGAGTTATTTCACAAGATACAGCCATTTTTGAAAGATACTTGTGCTGTGTACAGTTTATTTGCAAAGTGCATTCATCTCAAACTGTTTTACTCTGAGCTTCTGCTGTGTACAGTTTATTCACAAAATACAGTCATTTCAAAGTATTTCTTACAGTGATAAAGAGTGGTTTCATAAAGTACAGTGATTTCAGAGTGTTCTTGTGCTATGGAGACTTGTTTGGCAAAGTGCAGTTGTTTCAGAGTTTGTTGTGCTATTGGATATAATTACAAGTACTGGCATAAAGTTCTAGCATATATAATTATTTGTGTGTGCATATTTGTACATAATTTCAAGCACCTTCACTACTGTGTGTTGATATGGCAGAGGCATTTCGCAGACAAAGTCCACTTGTGTTTAAAAATAATATAGCATAAAACTGGGGAGTATTAGATCAGGAATACAATATTTTCATACAAGCAGCTTTTTCTGACAAAGATGTACATACAACAGCATTCATTCTGCTTAATTTAGCTGGGTCAAAAGCTAGTGAAAGAGAGCATTCATTTGTGTATATGCAGAAGAGGGGGCAAACCATCATATTGTGGTACCAGTTGAATCAAGGGAGGACCCTGAGTGCTTAAAACATAAATTTAGAGAAATGTGCAACACCCAGGCAAATGTTACATTAGAGAGGCACGTATTTTATACAAGAGACCAAAAGCCAGGTGAAACTTTTGCAGCTTATATCACTGACTTGAGAAACAAAGCTAAAACTTGCAGATATGGTGACTTGAAATATGATTTAATCAAGGACAGGCTTGTATGTTTGTTAATAGTGCTGCTGAGAGAAAAATGTTGCTTTGTAATGGTGATTTAACATTAAGCAAAGCCATAGAGATTTGTCAAATCCATGAGCTCAAAGAAAGGCACACAAGTATACTTGCAAGTGATAAGAGCATGCTTTCAGCATCCTCTAGATCAAATGTAGACAGTATGCAACATGTGGCAAGCAGAAAAGTACAGTTTTGTACCTACCATAAATGTAGATGTTCGAGTGTACACCCTGCTGCAGTCATCACACTTGGGTTATCCTGTTGTCAGGCGGTCCCGCAGTCGGCCGGAATTCCAAAGTTTTGGTCCGGCGTCAGTTGCTGTCGCTTCTTCCCTGACGACAGTGCGCCAGGGGTATATATAATGCATCCAACACCATTTTCTTCAGTTTTTCTTGCCCCAGATGTCAGGTGCCCCCAAAAAGGTGGTCAGTAATTAGTACCAAATTGAGTAAATTTTGCACAAACACGAAATCCCTCCAACTATAAGCAAATACATCAGGAAGGTATTGTAGAGATTTAGCCAGTTAGATCAGTGTGGATGGAGGGAGGGTAACCTGGACTGCAGCAAGGTGTACACCTGAACATCTACATTTACGGTAGGTACAAAACTGTACTATGTTCATCGTGTTACCCTGCTGCAGTCATCACACTTGGGTAGAATCCCAAAGCTAAGGATGGGTGGAGGAGTCATAGAGGGTTAGAGGAGGCTAGAAGGCCCTGCTGAACTGCAGTGGCAAAGCCCGCCCTAGTCTTAGAGTAAAGTGGTAAGTGATGGTGTTTGGTAAAGGTGTGTACCGAACTCCAAGTTGCAGCTTCCAAAACCTCCTTGGTTGGAACCCTCCTGAGGAACTCTGTAGATGTAGCCGTTGCCCTGGTAGAGTGGGGCCTAATGGTAGCAGGAACTGGTTTTCCATGATGGGTATAGCAGAAACTAATGCAATGTCCTATCCATTTGGAAATGGTTTGTTTTGATATAGCCTTCCCTTGTGAAGCTGTAGCATAGGATACAAAGAGCTGGTCAGATTTTCTGAAAGCCTTAGTTTTATCCAAGTAGTAACAAAGTTGCCTGTGAATGTCCAAGGAATGCAGGAGTCTCTCTCCTTTGTTCTGTGGATTTGGGAAGAAGGTGGGTAAGTGGATGGTTTGATTTAAAGCCACACTGGAAACCACCTTAGGCATAAAGGAAGGATTAGTTTGTAGAGAAACTCTGTCTTGATGAAAAATTAGGAAAGGGTCCACTGCCATTAGTGCCTGCAGCTCTGAGACTCTTCTAGCTAGCTGAAGTTATCGCTAGCAGCAGGGCAGTCTTCCATGATAGGAACTGAAGATCTGCAGAGAAAGCTGGTTCAAAGGGAGGTAGCGTAAGTTTTTCCAGAACAAAATTGAGGTCCCATGTTGGTGTAGGTGCTCTCCTAGGGGGCCTAATGTTTTTTGCCCCTCTGAGAAACTGCCTTAGACGTGGATGCGAAAATAAGGGTGGATCCGTGTTGTAGTGGGCTGAAATAACTGAAGCATGGATTTTAATGGAAGAAAAAGAAAGTCCTTTGTGCAACATCTCAGTTAAATACTGTAGAATGTGAGGCTGAATTGTGTTTTGGCCTTTAGCTTGGTTCCAGGCACAAAACCTTTTCCATTTGTCCGAATAAGCCTTCCTGGTGCTTGGCCTTCTAGCTTCCAGAATAACATCTCTAACTGCTTGGGAAAGAGGAGCTGGCTGGATACTTAGGTGATTTGCCATGCAGCCAGATTTAAGGTTTTGAGCTGGCTGTGAAGAATCTGATTGTTTTGCTGTGTGAGCAAATGGGTAATTTGTGGTAAGATCCAAAGTGGGCCCTGGGCCATATTCCTCAATAGTGGGTACCAGTGCTGGCGTGGCCAGTCTGGGGCTATGAGTATCAGTCGTAGTCTCTCCTTTCTGACTTTCAATAGCACCTTTGTGAGGAGAGGCAATGGAGGGAAGGCATATACTGTCAGGTTTTTCCAACTGAATGAGAGTGCGTCCACTTTCCAAGCTTGATGGTGAAGTGTCCTTGTACAAAATTTTGTTAGTTGATAGTTTTGAGGACTGGCAAACAGGTCTATGTCTGGAAGGCCCCATTTTGAGTTATCATTGCAAATACTTGTGGATCCAGTTTCCACTCGTGGGGATCCATGATGTTTCTGCTGAGGTCGTCTGCCAATGTGTTCTTCTTTCCTGGCAGGAATTGAGCTTGTAACTGAACTTGGAAAGCCAGAGCTGTGTTCCACAAGGTCATTGCTTGCCTGCATAGAGGGTAGGAGTGTGTACCCCCTTGTTTGTTTATGTACCACATTACTGTGGTGTTGTCCGTCTTTATTGTAAGTTGTCCTGCATGTAATAGATTCTTGAAGGCTGTCAGAGCATTCTGTACAGCTAGCATCTCTTTTTGATCGATGTTCAGATTCCTTTGATCTGCAGTCCATACGCCTTGAACACACTGTCCTGCCAAGTGTGCCCCCCAGGCATAGTCTGATGCATCTGTTGTCATAGTTTGCCTGGCTGGGGGCAAGGTGAAAGGCTGACCCTTGTTGAGGTGACATGCCTGTGACCACCACAGAAACTCCTGTTGTAGGCAGGGAATGAGAGATATCATTGTGTCCAAGCTGTGGCTGTGTTGAGACCATACACTTTTTAGGTACCACTGTAATTTCCTCATATGCAGCTTTGCAAATGGTATTAGTAGTATGCAAGATGCCATGAAGCTCAAGGCCTGCAGAATTTTTCTTGCAGTTAGTTGGGTCTTTGTTGCCATTGTTTTGAAATATTGAGTCAGTTGTAGTTGTTTGTCTGGCGTCAGATAAGCCTTCTGGGCCGTTGTATTCAAGCTGGCACCCAGGAATGTCATATTTTGTGAGGGTACTAGTTTTGACTTCTTTTCGTTTACTGTGTACCCCAGGCAACTTAGTAGATGTTTTACAAAAGTCAGATGTTGTAAGAGAATATCCTTGCTTTCTGCTTGGATGAGGCAATCGTCCAGGTATGGGTATATTTGAATTCCTCTTTGTTTGCAGTATGCAATTACTGGTGCCAGGCATTTTGTGAAGACTCTGGGTGCAGTAGATAAGCCAAAGGGCAGTGCAGAAAATTGGTAATGGGTTGAACCTGCAATGAAACGGAGGTATCTTCTGCAACTTTGTCTGATAGGGACATGCAGGTATGCCTCCTTGAGGTCCAACGTTACTAGCCATGCTTCCTTGCCCAACATGGGAAGAAGCTGCTGTAGTGTTAGCATCTTGAATTTGGGTACTTGTAAGAAGGTGTTTAGAATTGAAAGGTCCAGAATTGGTCTCCAGGCATTGTCCTTTCTGGGCACTAGAAAGAGTCTTGAGTAAAATCCTTGACCTTGCTGTCGAGTAGGTACCAGTTGAATGGCTCTCATGTCCATGAGAGCTGTAATTTGTTTTTGTACCTCTGCCCATTGATTTTGTGGCAGGTTGGCATTCCTCATTTCATTGGCAAGGTGTGAAAATGGAATCTGTATCCTCGTGAAATTATGTCTAGGACCCATTTGTCCTTTGTGACAATGTGCCAGTTTGTCTGAAAAAAAGTGCAAGTTTTCCTCCCAAGGGGGCTGCCAAGAGGAGTGTTGCTTGGCCAGATGAGGTGCAAGTCACTGAGTTTGCCTTCTGGTAGATTGGGACCTTTCTTCTCCTCCCTTCTGTGTTGCAGTGCCCCATTGGCGAGGTTTGTACTGGGCTTGTGGTTGTCCTCTGCCTCTTGGACGTCTGTATTTACCCCTCTGTGGTCTGTCAGTAGCTGGAAAGGACCAATTCTTTGCTGGCCAGTTTCTGCTGAAGAGAGGGGGCTGTACCTGTAAGAAATCTTTGACTGTCTGCATAGATTTTGCCTTATCCTCCATTTTCTTTAAGACTACTTCTGCTTTAACTCCAAAAAGAACATCCTGCTGTAAGGGAGCATCTAGAAGCTTTGCTTTAACATGATCAGGCAGAGTTTGTTCCTTTAACCAAGCATGCCTACGTATAACAGACCCAGTGACAGCAGCTCTGCAGGAGGCCTCCAAAGAATCAAACCCACATTGTAAAGTATGTTTGCCCACCTGTTCAGTTGCATGCAACAGATCCTGCATTTCTTTCAATTCAGACTATTGAGGGAGAATGCTCATTCTTTGCTTTAACTGAGAGACAAGAAATTGCTGATACTTTATCATGTGAAATTGGCAATTTAGTGCCCTCATAGCTAGAGTGGCTGAGGTGTAAACCTTTTTCCCCCCACCTGTCTAGTGGTCTGGAGTCCCTTTCAGAGGGTACAGGATTTTTAGCCATAGAAGCCTTTGCCCCTTTGGGACTCTGGATCAGCAACAGGGCTTTTATAAAGAAATTTGTGGGAATCAGGCACTCTATAGTATCTGTCAGGTTTGGCCGGAGCAGGAGGTAGAGAGTCTGGGTTCAAACTGGATTCTAAGTAAACATCATCCACAATGTCTAAAACAGGTGGGATGGCAAGTGGTCTGTGCTGGGGGAGTAAAAAAAACTCTCTGAGCCTTTTCTTAGAGTCAGAGTAGTCCTGACCTTCCCAGTGAAAATGTTCCCTCATAGTGTGTAAAGTTTCCCCAAAGGAGTAGTCTTCAGGGGGAGAAGCTGAGGGAATGGAATCCTCAGCATCAGAATCTTCATAAGGGGAGAAGGAGTAATCTTGGTCCTCAGAGGAGTCTGAAGAAATGGACACTTGTTCAGAGGATGCATAATCTTCCTCTTGTCTAGGCCTTTTGTTAGGAGGGGGCTGGGAACCCCTGATTAAAGAGATCAAATCTTCAGCCATTTTGAGCATCTCTTTCTTAGGCATGGGGCCTTGAACAGGGAACTGAAGTGCAGTCCTTTTAGGTTTAATAGGAGTCTTCGTCTTAGGATACATTTTAATGGTGAGCGTCGTCGGTCTGAAAACGCCTTCAGAAACCGAAGGTGTTTCTGCAGCACCGACATCTTTTTCAGCAATGTCGTCGGTAGGGCCTGAACAAAATGGCTGCGTCGGCCTGGTACATTCCGCCAAAAGTTCCGAAGTGGTCTCGGGTTCCAGATCTGCGGTAGTCAGGGGCTGCGTCGGAGCCTCACTGAAGACTGGAGAACCGGAGACCAGACCAGCCGAGGCCTCGGAATCTGGCTTAGGCCTGGGCTGCCTGTCCTTATCCTTGCGTTTTTTGTGCACGCCGGTAGTCGGTTGCTCCGACGGCATGGTGTAGTTAAATTTTCTACCGAAGTAGTGTCGTGCAAACTCAAAGCGTCTTTTTATAGTACGCTTATTAAACCTAGCACAAAACCGACAACTAGTGACGTCGTGGTCTGGGCCTAGGCAAGGTATGCAATAAGAATGAAAATCCTTATGAGATATTTGCTTCCCAGAAGAAATACAATTGTTAACTTTTTCTGACATCGGTCTGAGGCAAGAAAAGTTTCCCCAATGGGGTACTTAGCTTTATAGAAGACTTCGGTCTGAAATTTGAGTTCAAAAATCTCAGGAGTCAGCCGACTGGCACTTGCGAACTGCTTCTGCTTCGGGCACCACACGGCAAGAAAGAATGAAGAAAATGGCGTCGGATGCATTATATATACCCCTGGTGCACTGACGTCAGGGAAGAAGCGACAGCAACTGACACCGGACCAAGACTTTGGAATTCCGGCCGACTGCGGGACCGCCTGACGACAGGATAACCCAAGTGTGATGACTGCAGCAGGGTAACACGATGAACATCAGGCCTAAGCACATGGCAGCAGCAGCAACACCTGTGGGTTCCTTGGGAGACCTTGGAGTTTTCTAGCAAGTTCCAAGACTAGCTCAGTAAAAAGGGCAAGCTCAGTACAGTGTAAGAGTGAGTCAGCAAAACCCAAATCAAGTCTTATTGTTAACTGTCATAATTGTGGAGCCAATGTCTAAAAGAGAGAAGTGCTTAGCATTTGGTCAGCAATGCCAAAAGTGTAAAAAATAGAATCTTTTATAAAAGGTTTTGTAAATCAAGCAAGCCTCATTCAGTTATTAACAAATGTCACTCAAAAAAAGCAAGCTGATTATATAGAAAGCTGCAACCCTACTTTCTATGTAGTTGGTGGTCAGTGAAAAGGTTAATGTGGTAGATTTACAGGCAAAGAATGAAGTATTTTGTACTGTCCTGATCACTGGTAAACCCACAGAGCTCAAAGCAGACACTGGTTCAAAGTGTAATGTAATGTCAACAGAAACATTTGCAAAGGTGAGGGCTGGTGAGCAACTTAATTTGGACAATTGTGCGAAGCTTGCTGCTTATGGAGGTGAATAGATTCAAACCGAAGGTTCAGTAGTGCTTTCATGCTATTCGGCTGGGAACAGTTACATCTTGCAGTTTTATGTAGTCTGAAGACCCGTGCAATCATTATTAGGTCTCGGAGACAGTTTAAGAATGAAACTGCTTTCTTTTACCAAAGAAGTACATCATGTCCCACTTCCAACTTCAGTGACACTATTTTCTCAGAGTATGATGATGTGTTTGACGACAAGCTAGGTAAACTTATGTAAAAGTATGTACTCCATGAAGTTAGACCCAGAGGTCAGTCCAGTGGCTAGACTATATTCCAAAAAGCCAAAACCAACTGTAGAAATAACAAAAAAATGATACGGAACTGTCTCAGCTATGTAAGTCAATATGAGTGAAACTGGACCCGGTCAAGTAAAGCACGATTTATTCCAATCACAAACAAACACAAGAATAACGGTTAAGCGCTTTCATCTGTGAATACAGACTTCATTAGAACAACATTACTGTGTATTACTGACAAATTTAAAAACTTTTTGGCGCCAAAACGAACCACTGAAAGTACTCATTTAAAGTGACAATGCATAATATATACACACACTGCATATGATTATTAAAACCTCATATGTAAAAATATAGATATAAATATATAAATATATGCATAAATTATTAAGACTAAAAGTTAAAAACAGATATTACATATGAATGGTCTCAGCTGATAAACTACTAAGTTGTAATACTGATTTAATAGAAATAAAATCATTAATACCAGGGAATTTTGTGGCATTAGTTGCAATTTGCCAAAATAATTCCCTTTTACATAACTGTGCTTTATGATCAATAATAGCAAATTTGAACATATGTGTATCACCATATTTATTTACATGCCTAAATAGGGCATTTTTAGTGTCTTTAACTTTTATTTTATATAGGTGCTCGTAAATACGTCTTTTCAGTTGTCTCTCCGTTTTGCCTATGTAGAATACAGCACATGTATTACACTTAGTTAAATAGACAATATTATTACTATTGCAATTCCCCTTTCTAAACCGTACATATGTCTTATTAATATCATCCAATTTTATTCCTATATCTTCATTAATAGCAAAACATTGTTTACACTGCCCACATTTTTTAGTATGGGTATTTATTACCTTATTATTATAATTATGTATATTTAATAAATTCTTAATATTCATATTCATTTTGAACACAAACTTAGGGTCCCTACCAATAACATTTGATAATTCATTCATCAGTTACCAATATATTCCAATGCAACTTTATAATGTTCTTAATGTCAAATACGAATGGGGAATATGTAAGAACACAAACTCTGTTATATTCTTTTTGTATATTATTTGTGTTACTTGTTATATTAAAGTTTTCTTTACCAAGAATAGGCGAAAAGTTTTTACCCCATTCATTAATAACATAAGCTGATATGTCATCTAATATTGCTAGAGGATACCCTCTATTGATAAACATAATACAAATATTGTTTATTTCATCTTTCATTTCATCTTTCATTTTAATATAATCAGAGGTCATTCTAGCCACACGTATGCATTGGCCCTTAAATATGTTCTTAAGAATATGTTTAGGATGGTTACTAGTGTAATAAAGGTAGCCATTAGAAAAAGTTTATTTTCTAAATATTTCTGACTGAAAGCCAGTACTCGTATGGCTTACATAGGTATCCAAATATGATATACCTTCAGGACTAAAATTGTATGTAAACTTCAAAAAAGTACTAGTAGTATTTATATATTCGAAAAATTCCATAAGTGTATCAATAGACTCATCCCATAATAAAAACATATCATCTAAAAATCTTGTATAATATATATGTTTAAGATAATCACTTTTGAATAAAAATTGATTCTCCCATTCTAGCATAACTAAATTAGCAAATATGGGAGCACAAGATGCCCCCATAGCCACTCCTTGAGCTTGCTTGTAATACTCGCCTTCGAAATAAATATAATTGTGTTCTAACACAAGACTCATCATGTCCACAATTAAATTGATACGATCCCAACTTAAATGGGAATGTTTCCTCAAACTATCACAGAAAAATTCTAATCCCTGTTCTCTAGGGATGCATGAGAATAAGTCAATCACATCAATAGTGACAAATATCAAATTATTTTTCCATTTATTACTAGTTAATTTAGATATAAACATCCATGAGTCCTTTACTATGTGAGGAATATATTGATACGTATGTTTTAACCATTCATCAATAACCACACCGATGTTAAAAGTCTTGGCTTTACTACCAGAAATAATAGGTCTGAAAGGTGGATTATTGATATTTTTGTGTACTTTAGGGATGCAAACTATTGTTGCCAAAATAGGATTATCATTTTTCAAAAAATTATATGTATCAACTGTTATCCTATTATCAATTAAATATTCATCTAAAGCTAAATCAATTTTATGATGACCTATATTCATTTCATTACGGGAGACATCATAATTCCCAGATTCAATTAATATAGTCTGAACTTTATTAATATAATCAATTGTATTATATAATACGATACCAGCACCTTTATCTGCCTTCATTATACGAATATCATTATTCCTCATCAACTCAGCCAGGCATTTTCTCTGTACATCCTCCAAGTACTTTAAATGAGTACTTTCAGTGGTTAGACTAGCAAGAAGAGCTTGAATAGCTATGCAGGACAAAGTCAAGTTCCAGTTAGACAAAATGGTGCAATAAGGTGTGATTTGACCACAGAACCAACTGAGTGGGTATCTTCCATGGTAGCTGCTCATAAGAAAATTTCAGATGAAATCAGAATATGCACTGACTCAAGAGGCTTGAACAAGTCATTAAAAAGACATCATCATATGCGTACAGTCGAGGAGATTGCAACCCTAATACCAAGTGTCACTGTTTTTTCCATCTCAGATGCCACGAGTTCATTTTGGCAAGTGATGCCCGATCCCAAATCTTCACTATTGACTACATTCAGTACCCCATTTGGTAGACACATATTCCTCAGGATGCCTTTTGGAATAAAATCTGCCAGTGAAGTCTTTCAGTGTGCAATGGAGCAAATTTTTTCAGGTTACTCATGTGCAATAATAGTTGATTTACTGGTTGGAGTTGATGGTGAATCGGAGCATGACAGAAACCTCAGGAAAGTTCTGGACAGAGCGCGTGAAGTGAACTTAATACCCTCTGAAGTGCAAATTCAGACTACCAGAAGTGACTTATGTAGGTCATTTGTTTACCAGTACAGGCTTATGACCAGATCCTTCCATGCAAGCAGCCATTCTTGAGATGCCAGCTCCAGACAACGTCCAAGCTCTACAGCGTTTTCTTGGTATGGTTAACTATTTGGGCAAATTTATCCCTGGTTTTAGTGAGTTATCAGCATCTTTAAGAGAGCTAACATGCAAAAATGTTGCATGGTCATGGTTAGAACAACACCAGAGAGTATTTGATAACCTCAAACAGCTTATTGCTAATCCGCTTACATTAAGGTACTATGATGTCCACAACCAGTAGTTCTTTCATGTGATGCTTCAAAGTTCAGTCTTGGTGTAGTTATTTTTCAAGAGGGCAAACCTGTTGCCTGCGATTCTAGAACTCTTACCCAGACTGAGATGCAGTATGCTAAAACTGGGAAGGAACTTTTGGCAATTGTGTTTGCATGTTCGAAGTTCCATGATTATATTTCTGGCTATGCTATCCAGATAGAAACTGACCATCAACCTCTAGTTACTATTTTGAAGAAGTGTGTGCATTCCGCCCCAGCAAGACTACAAAGAATGAGGTTTAAACTGCAAAAGTACAATTTTAAAATGGTCTATACAAGGGGTAAACTTCTTTATATGGCTGATACCTTATCCAGATCACCCAGAAATGCAATGTAACAGCTTGATGCAGAGAATTTTGATTTTGATGACATGGAAATGCGTGTAATTTTTCTACCATAAGACTTGATGAGCTGAGAGCTCATACAAAGACTGATTCAATTTTGCAAAAGCTCTACCACTTCTTCAATGTAAGTTTATTTAAGTTTAAGTTACAAAGCCTCATTTCTGATGTGTTTGTGTGTTATAAAGCTACTTGAACAGAACCCACGAATGTTAGTCCAGCTTATCCTGGCCAGACGAGTGACAGGGACCTCTTGGATGACTCTTTGCAGTAGATTTAGAATTTCTTCTACTGCAAACTCCCTTTGACTGGGTGGAATGTCAGGAAGCCTCTTTGACCTCTCCAGAGGAGAATATAGAAAAGGGACAGTGTAGCCTCTGGATATTTATTTACTTTATTTATTTATTTATTTATTTTATTTTACATTTGTTGACCGGGCTAGTCTAGCTGGATACATGTCCATTTTCAGTAGAGGCCCGGGGAGAAAAGCTCCAAGAAATCATACATAGTTAAAACAGAAGTTATTACAGATATTATAAAACAGCAAGTATTACAAAAGCTAATTACCCTAGCACCTACTTGTTTTGTGTTATATAGGTCCAGGTGGTAGGGTGTAGTGAGAACCGACCCTGGACTGCCTCCAGAGATGAACAGTCAGAAGCACTTCAGTAGTAATGGAAGGGCCTATCAGAGAAGGATTTCTGAAGGCCTGATTCTGCAGACCCCTCTGCCTCTGGAACGGCAACTCCCATTGAAACATCCTCCTCTGCTCCTAGAAGAAGAATATCTGTGTTGATCTTGTGAAGACCCCTGGGATTTACGGAACCAGGTTTTCCATCCACTGCACTGACTTCTAGAAAAGGTGCGCTGTGGAGTGGAGAACTTGACCATGACGGCAGACAAGGTCTTCCCCCTCTTGGTCGCGGGTTAGGGTCTTTCTGACAGATGGACCAAAGAGTGAGGATCCATCAAGGGGGCCTAAACAAAGGATGCCTTAATGAGCTCAGCGAAATCACAAAGCCTCATCCAAGCATATCTCTGAATAGTAATGCCTGAGCTGGCTGCTCAAGTGGTGCCAAATCAGCCTTGTGGAGAAGTTAGATAAGGACGAAAGAGTAGCCAGTCAGGGGGAGGCTTTATTGAAGTCCTCCACTGACATGGTCTCAGGCAGACAGTCTAATAGCTCTTTCACCAGGTCCCTCTGCAAGTGAATAAAATGTGCCAAGTAGTTCAACACCCACAGCGAGAAGGTGGCTGAGGTGTAAACACCCTTACCAAACCTAGCCATCTCTTGGAACTTCCTGTTCGTTGGATGGACAGTAGAGCTCTGTTCCACTAGCTCCTTTTTGGTAACTGCTACCATAACCATGGTATCCACTGGAATACCCTTACTCCAATAAGGGCTATCTTTGAGGGGGAGACAAAAATGTGTCAATGCGCTTGGGGATCAGTTTGCCTAAGTCCAGCTCCTTCCAGGGCTTGCTAGACAACAAATCCACTAACTCATCCACCGGGGGAACCACCCAGGATGTAGATGGGCCTATCCGTAAGGCCTCCAAAATTACAGACTCCTCAGAGGAGAGAGGTTGGGCTGACCAACCACATCTCTGCCACAGAATCTCTAAAATATCTCCGAAGGAGATGTCCTCCAAAGGTAATCAGGGAGATCCCTCCCCTTCATCAAAGTCCGTAACCTCAGTGATCGACAATGAAAGGGAGTCAATGTGCCTCATTTTGCACATCCTCTTATGATGAATCTCCTCTGTGGGGTACTCAGGTGAGGTCTCGGAAGATGAGGCAGTCCCTCTGGGGAAAAGTGTTTGGAGACCAGTCTGGACGGGCTGACTTGGGACAGGAATGATATGCTCCAGTTTCTGATTCAAGGAAAGTCGACAGCTCACAGGGACCAGATTTCTGTTGGCAGAAAAAGCCCTTTCTACCACCAGGAATGCCAAAGGAGCCAGAGAATCCCTCTCAAACTCCACCAAAGTCGAGGCTACAGAAGAGAGGGTCAGAATCCATAAGACCTGTGTCCCTGGCAGAATTGGACCTGAGCTGTCAAGCGCTGAAGCACCAAGGTGAAGAGACAGCTCTAACAACTTAGGAGCCAAACTCCTCCTCCAAGGTCACATTCCCTCTACGATCCAAAGACAATAGAACAGAGGAGGTCAAGGCAACGAGGAAGACAGACTCCATACATTCGACTCCAGATCCCTTGGCTAGCCATGACCCTGCAACTCCAAAACTGAAGGACGGACTGGAGAAGGAGACTAGATTTGAAAGGAAAGACTCGCAGAACACATAAGGGATGGAGCCGAGAAGACCCCCAAGCTGGATCTGAGTCTTGTGGATCTTCCTGATCATCCTGACAATGCTGGGTTGTGAAAGACTCTTGGAAGGCCTGGAGGAAACTATGGGGGTGTGGTGTCTGGAAGGAGTCTGCTGTAGACCAGGGCCGGAGCTGATTCAGACCCTAGCACCGGTGTAGGGCCCCTCACTGTCAGATCCGTAGGCTTAGGATCCAAGGAGGAGAGGGCTGCAGTTTCAGGTGTGCTAATGATCACCACAGACCCTAGACAAATCCAAGGAGAACTTCGGCTCCACCACAACCAAAGTAGGGCTGTGATCTGAAGAGGTCGGATCTGCAGGTCTCCCAACCATAACAAGTAGCTCTGAGGATGCTGTTGAAGACTTATGAGGGGGCTTCTCAGAGATGGAGGATCCTGCATGGCTCTTAGAGGGGGTTTGAGCCCCTGCAGAAGAAGTGGGAAAAAGAACAATTTGTTTCTGCGGTTGGCTATAGCTCTTGGGTTAATGCTTTTACAAATAGAGCAGGCCAACCATAGATGCTCTACTCCCAAGCAATAAACATATAAAGAATGTGCACTGGACTGCAGGAACTTACATTCGCATTCCCAAGCACCGTTTGAAGCCAGAGGGTTTGTTAGCCATCTCACAAAATCTTTCCACACACAAACAAAGGAAAGACCTGGAAAAAACCCAACAAGCAGTAAATGGCTAATAAACTAAAACACTCTAAGGAAAGGAAGAGAAGAGGGAAAGTAGAAGTGGAGACTAACAGAAAAAAACAGCTACACAGACCAAGGGAAATTTAGTGAAGAGAGAGACATAAAGGCAAGCAAGAAAATCACCACTCTCACTACAAAAAATGTAGGGGAGGAAGTAAAGATAAGAAAATAAGGAAAAAGGGCACTTGTCTGTAAAGGGGATACCCAAGGGAAACCACTGAAATGCTCGAGACTCAGGCAACCATGTCCAATTCTGCTGGCAGCAAATGTGATCTGAGGTTAGTTGGAGTGCAGGGCATTGTCGTTAGTGGGAGGAGAGCGCAACTTGGATCCTAGTCTGAAGAAATGTGTCTGAGTCAGACCTGAGGACGTTTCTGTAGCACACATGTAAAGAGGAATGAGAGAGATAACATCAGATCAATATTTTAAGATGAGACGTACCGAACATCCTGGAAGAAAGTGGTGGTAGATGTAATACCTAAAGAGGGTAAAGATCCACCAGATCCAGCTTCATACAGGTCTATTTCAATACTAAACCACAATTATAAAGTGTTTATGTCTATAATGGCTAAAAGAACAGCGAAAGTGATGCCAAAATTGATAGATATGGGTCAATGCGGTTTTGTGAAGGGGAGGCAAACATCTGACAACATTAACAGAACACTGATGATCCACATGGAAGCAGAATGCAAGAAAATACCACTGTTGTTGGTGGGTTTCTATCCAGAGAAAGCATTTAACAGAGTAAGCTGGGACTTTGTGAGCACAACAATGGAAGCATTTGCATTCCCTGATAAAA
The DNA here is from genome assembly GCF_019279795.1 of Protopterus annectens. NCBI lineage: Eukaryota > Metazoa > Chordata > Ceratodontiformes > Protopteridae > Protopterus > Protopterus annectens. Next base: position 89,469,694 of record NC_056749.1, read on the forward strand.
TTATAAGGTTGATTAGGAGAATATATGAGGGATCGTGGGCGAAAATTTAAGTGGGTGGGGTCTTCTCTGATAATCTCTGTTTCAGCAGAGGAACCAGGCTGGGGTATCCTCTCTACCCTTTACTTGCATTATACTGGCAAAGAAAATAAGAGACTCAAATTCAAGGATACAATTGGTATGGTAGTCAAGAAAAGCTGGCTCTAGTTGCAGATGACATTATTTTATACCTGAAACCAGAAAGGGACATTACAGTACTGTGGAACATATTCAGACAGTTTATATGTTTTGTATACAAAATTAATAAAGCTAAAGCAAAAGCAATAGCAGTAAATTATGTACCCACATACGAATTGGTTCAGTAATATCCATACTTATGGGGACATGATAAAATTAAATATTTAGGAGTATGGATTAAACATGATTCCAGTATGGGAGCTAAGGATTTGTGGGAAGAGACTAAACAAAATGTAATACAGGCATATTTGTTTATCAACCAGAGTAGAAGTTGTGGATGGAAATTAATAAAGAAATGAAGAATTTTATCTGGGAGGGGAGGACTGCAAGAGTCAAGTTGGATAACCTTATTCTTCCAATAAGATAAGGCGGATTGGGATTACCCGATTTGAAGGGTTACTTCAGAGCAACACAGTTAAGGCTTCTATACATAGCACAAGCAGAAAAACTATAATTCAAAGTGGAAAGAGATGATGACAATGAAATGGGAGAAGCTCAAGAAATGAGAGACTGGGATTCTGGATGCAGACCTTTAAGGAAAATAACAATAATCATACAGAATGTTATATTCATAAAGTAGCAGAAAGTAGTCTAAGAACTAAGCCAACACGGGAATGGAGAAAGGAGATTCTGCTTATAGGGATGACTGCAGTTGGAGACACAGACAACAGACGAGAGGGGTGGCATTTATTGGAGAAAACTGGCAAAGGAATCAAAGAATTTGGAACAAATAACTAGACAGGGGAAAGTAGCAGAATGGGAAGATGCCATGAACTTATTTGGACTGCAGGTTTGAGACTGCCTTCCCTATCAAGGATAGATATCAGAGTATAGGCAAACAGAAAGAAATAGGGGGGTCCTAAATGAAAGACTAGAACTGGTAGAGTTTTTAGTAGAATCTTAAACTAAGTTCCCATTAAGAAAGGAATAATTAGTACAGCTTATAAAATATTGCACGATAACCATGCAAATCGATCAGAGAAGGTTAGAAAGGATTGGGAAGAGACTGGATAAACAATTTACAAACAATGAGGGATATATGTATGTCTCCCAAATATGCAAAAAAGTCTAGTATATTTAGGATTTTTGCTTAGAAGTATTTACATAGATATCTTTATACCCCCAGTAGACTCCAAAGAATTTAACATAAGGTAGACAGCAACTGTTGGAGGTGTAATGGGAAAGAGATAGCTAACTGGGAACATATTTTCTGGGAGTGCAATGAGTTGAAAGACTTTAAAAATTTGTTGCAGACTGCTCTGCTGAAGATACTGGGTGAGCAAATTGGTGTAATTAAGGAAATTATATTTTTTGAGCTATGACTCAGAATCGAAACTGCCTAGACATGGTAAGGCCTTGCTGAGTCTAATTATGATGGCCGTCAAAAAAGCAATTACTAGAAAATAGAAATCTAAGTTTAAACCAACCTTAGCAGAAGTAGTGAAGACAATAACAGAGATAAATCAACTGGAATTGGGGTCTTTAGAAAACGGTAGGAGCAAATTATATTGGAAAAAAATGGGACGTGTAGGATCAATAGATGCAGAGGAGGAACAAGGTTTAAAAGAAGACAGGAATTAAATGAGCAGTGTAAAAGAAGGCAGGAATTGAATAAGCTATGTAATGGTTGAGTGACAATGACTGGATATACTACAAGTGATGTATAATATTTGCAGCTACAATTGCATTGGCATGGCTCGTAATGTATAATGTTTGCAACTGAGATTGAGTAGGTGTGATTTATTTTCATTTACATAAATGCAAGATTGCCTGTGTCATACATGATAATTTAATAAAGATGTTTCTTGTTTAAAAAATGTACTGAAATGCCTGGAATGTGAGGAAGACTGCACTTATTTCAAAGACACTGATGTGCTATTTGACCTCATCCATGATCCTTGTCACTTGGACCATTGTGTTTAAAAAAAAAAAATGCCACCAACACCAGCAAGAGTATTGTCCATGGTTAGGGTGCCTACTGAAATGGATTAAAGAAAAGGTCATCCTGAAATTCTTATCTGGATTCTTCCACCAGGAAAGATATTTTAAACAAGTCTTTCACAGCTTTATAGTGTTTGCAATGCATTGTGTTCCTTGACATCACTGAAATTTTAGTGTTCACTAAAGAATTCTCACATACAATTTGGCATGTTGGATTGTTTGTATTGGGCCTCCTTAAGGCCAAGAACTGAGAACCTATGCTGCATTCAGTTTTGGTTGTTGCAAAAGTTTGATAAAAGCACTGTTGGTATTTGGATAGCTGTTGTACAGTGTCCAAATGACAGCCAATGAATGTTAAGAAACTGGTTAGTTCCAGATAGTTTTTGAAAGACTGACACTGATATCCAAGAATAGGAAGAGCTGCGTAAATACTGTCTTGGAAGGATCAGCTGTTCCACTGTGGGTGCAACAGTGAGGTAGTCATCTAGGTAAGGAAAGATTTTTATCTCTAGTAGTTGCATATATGAGCAACAAATGAAATCATGCACTTGTTGAATGTCCTGGGGGGCTGTAGTGAGACTAAATGGAAGGGCTCTGCACTTGTAATGACCACCTCTCACCTGAAAGCGAAGGAATCTACTCAATGGCTTGTTAATCTTGATATGTAATTCAGTTGAAATCTAGAAGCAGTCTGAAATCCTGATATGTAATTCAGTTGAAATTTAGAAGCAGTCTGAAGTCCTGATATGTAATTCAGTTGAAATCTAGAAGCAGTCTGAAGCCCTGATATGTAATTCAGTTGAAATCTAGAAGCAGTCTGAAGCCCTGAATCTTTCTGCACACTAAGAAGAATCTTGAGTAAAATACAGGTCTTCCCTGGTCAAGAAGGACCTCCTAGATGGCACTTTCTGAGAAAAGGTTTTTCACCTCCTGCCCAGCCATCCTACTCTAATGGGATATACCATAAGTTGATGAAAAGGCAAGTATAGGAGTAGTTGTCAACATGGAATTTATAGTCTCTAGATATAACCTACCTGACAACTGTTTTGCATGATGGACAGCCACGCAAACAGATGCAGGGAAAGTAATACCTGCTTGCCTCCAGGGTAGGTTAGTCAGGCAACTGTTTCGGGTTCATACTGCCATGCCCCTGGGAAGGGACCAATGAAGCCTTGCTAGTGATGTCCATCTATGGACCTTTGAAGGCTGTTACTAGAGAATTTCCCTCTGCCCTAGAAATTCATGTTGAATTGCTGCCGTTGCTCTGGCTGCTGGAACTTCCAAACCCAGAATTTTCTTTGTTAGCTTCTCTGAAATGATCTCTGGGGACCTGAGAAAATTGCACCAACACTTGTGAGTATTTTGTCTTGCTGCTCACACTGTTACAGCCTCTGTTTAACCTTCTGTCCAGACTGTGAGGTTTTGTTACAGGGGGCATTGACAAAGGACACCTTAAAGTGTTCCAAGAAAACAATCAAGCCCAGCCAGGCTTGACGCCTCTCAGCCTGCTGATGAAGCTGCTCCATATGCTGTAATGACAGCAAAACTGCGGAATTAATGGTAGCCACTTGGGTCTTACACTGTTTATAAAGTTCACCAGTGGGCATCTGCTTCAGTTTACATAGTTTTACTCACTAAAAACATGATCATGTGTACCAAGTAAGTCACTGCCCTGATGAAAAAGTACTTTATGCATTGTCAGTTTCCCAATCCATCATCTGAGAATCTTTGTTCAGAGAACAGATAATCTGAGCATCTTCTGGAACCTCACACTGACGGCCAGTAATACTACAATGAAGTTCACAAGGGGTCCCTTACTGCAGTGTGGAGGGTGGGTCTACAATACTCTGGTTTTATGGGCATAGGCTATAGGACAGCAGGCACCTCTGTACACGCCATGTCTATTAACTTATCTGGTAGGGGGAAGGAAGCATGCAGGCTGCTGCAGGGTGAGGAGTTGTAGGCTTCATGAAAGGTCTCTTCTTCAGGGCAGGTGGATGGATGGACCATGATCTCCTCTGTCGCATCATCTAAACAATTTCACCAAACTTGGTGACTTCTGGTGGGGAGTGGCATGAAGCCTCCTCTTTCTAATGATCAGGGTCTGGGGAGAGGGACTCAAGACAGGAAGTCTCTGTGTTTATTGCAAAACCTATTCCTAGGTGGGATTGAATGGGATTTATAAGTGCTCTCCTGTGGATAAAAAAACACCCCTAATGTGCCTTCCTTGCTTTTCTAGTTCATTTCCCTGGGAGAGCATGACAGACGAACCCACAGCACAAAGAGTCTGATTCAACAGCATACAAGGGCATCAACACACAAAGTCATATCTGGAGGTTCTGAGATCATCAGCACAGGGTCAATGACTGGCTCTAATACGCCCAGTGTCAGAACTGGGCCTAGGAAGGGATGTGAGAAGAAAGGCCCTGGGCTTCTTCTAAAACTGTCCCAGATACTGAGGGAGCGGGCAGAACATGTAGAAGCTGAATTTTGACAAAGGCTGCCATAATCATTTGCCAGTCCAACTGCTTGGGGTTGCTGGGGGACAGAAGAGTGTAAAGACATTGTACAAGTGGAGTGAGAAAAAAAGGAACTTTGACAACACCTGCTCCAAACAAAAATTCCATGTTCTCCTCAGAGCAGAGTCAAGCTAGGCCAGAAGTCTCATTCCTGTCAGGAGAGGCTGGGCCAGATGGAGTGGTTATTGTATAAAGTCCTAGTTGGGGGAAGGGTGATGAGACAACTTCTCCAAAATGTGCCTTCCATTCTGCTGGTCTTCTCTGTCTTTATCACTGCCCTTTTCCTTTCCTTTGGATATGTCTCCCTTCAAGAGTTCCTTCAGGACTAGCTTATTACAACTGTCCAAGAGAGTCCTAAAACTGAAATGTTTACAGATTACACAATCAGAGTCAAAATGCCCAACCCCACAACACAGGACACAGTTTGTCTGAGTTGTGGTGTGGTATCATACCCACATTCCCTACACGTCTAGATATCGGAGGTCTTATCCTTGCCCATATTATCAATGACAATATTTACCACAACTATAAAGATAGTTTGAAAAGGAGACCAAACAGAAATAAAGCTACTTTTTAAATATTCAATGATGGAAGAGGAAGGTAATGAGAGGTGGAGAAATCACAAAAAACTCAGAGGTAAAAGTTTTAGAAAAGAAGCTGGAAACTGTAAAAACTATCACTATTAGAAACTATGGTAACAGAAAGGGGTAACAATTTTATGGAAAACAAATGTGATTAACCCAGCAATAATTTATAAGTATGAAGATAAAGAAGGCCTTATGCCATTAGTTATAGTCAAATATAATAACAGAATATGGACCCTAGCCAGTCTATACTGATTCCTATGCACTGGAACAGGAACTGTTAAAAACACTTGGATTTAATTTCCAATAATTATAAAAGGCAACTTATAACTGATATTTCTGAAACTACAAATAAATGACCACTGCCTACATCTGCTGTATCAAAAGCTTTAAACAAGTGGGTAGAATCATTTCATCTTGTAGATACTTTTAAATTTAAAGATAAATCTTTGTTGTTTTCCCATCAAGATCACAGATTTGGTACCCAACCTAAAATAGATAAAATATTTGCTGCCCGTGACTTACACTCTGAAATCATTAATTTCTCAATCACTCCCTGCCCCTTTTCAGACCACAATTCATTGATACTAAAACTTCAAAATGGGTACAAACCATTCATCTTCAACTCCAGAATTCCAGCATATATAACTAAAATTAAAGAGTTCAAACCCTGGTTATTATCTGAATTACAGTTCTTCTTACATATTACTTACACCACAGAGATAAATAAAATAATGATATGGGACTCATTAAAAGCTTACATATATGGTAAAACCCTAACTTGGTAGAAAAAAAAATCAGATAATGGGATTCTGAATTATTAGATCTACAATCCAACCTCTTATCAGTAAAAGCTGAAAAAAATCATTTAGAGATGAAAAGGAAAGTAGTATTAAACAATAAATACAATGAAATTCTAACACACAAAACTAGTTTAGCTTTAGATAAACTAAAAATTAATACCTTGGCCACTTCTCCCAAATATCTACATAATTTATCCACAAGAATCAAAATAAAATCAAAAGCTAATAACATTAATAGTATCTATCTTCCAAGAAAAGAAAGGGAAAAATGTCTCAGATATAGGTGACATTCTTGATGCTTATAGAAATCACTATATGGAACATTTCCAAAAAGAAAATATACATATCGATCAATTAAATCTAGATGCAAAATGTTCTAATATAAAAACTAAATACCAGAAAAATTAAAACTAGATCTGCAAGCACCCATATCCTACATAGAAATTACAGATACCATAAAAGAGGGTAAAAATAATAAAGCTCCAGGTATAGATGGCATAATTATGGAAATATATAAACTTCTTCCTTCAAAGATACTATTCCCCTCTTCTATAAAGCTCTATTAGAAATTCAGTCACAAGCTTTAATACCACCCTCTTGGAGATATTCCTTAATCACACCAATCCTAAAGGAAAACAAATCCCCAAACCTCTGTACCTCATATAGACCTATATCATTATTAAATAATGACTATAAGATATTTATGACAATATTAACTAACAAAATGAAAATACCACTATCCAAAACAATAAATAATGATCAAACTGGATTTATATATCATAGACACACACATGACAATATTAAAAGGATAATGTCTCTCATAGATTATGTTAATAAAGAAACCATCATAATTGGCTTAGATATAGAGAAAGCCTTTGATTCCCTAAATTGGGACTATTTATTCAAAATCCTAATGTTATTTGAATTTCTTGCATCCTTTGTTCATCTCCTAAAGAACATATATACAAATAATTTAGCGTATGTCAAGTTAGGTCCTTTTACCTCACTCTATACATATAACAAAAGGCACTAAACAAGGATGTCCCATGTCACCAATTCTATTTGCTCTGGCTATTGAAATATTGGCAGATTCAATATGTAACAATATAAAAATCAAAGGAATAGATGTTTATGAACAATACAATTCTAAAGTAATGCTATTTGCTGATGACAGATTACTAACATTATCTAATACAAAAGAGACATTAGGAGAATTAGATATACTAAATGACAAATTTCACATGACTTTAGGACTCCAATAAATCAAAATCAAAATTTTTATTTTTAAATAAAAAAAATGAACTACAGACTAAGGGGATTCACATCACAAGGAAGCAAGAATCTACCTTAAAATATCTAGGAATTGAGTTATGCAAGGATAAAAATGAATTAGTCTCAAAAAACTACAATAATATCATCAATACAACTAAAATCTCTGTGGAGAAATGGAACAAAATCATATTAACATTTGAAGATAGACTACAGTTAATAAAAATGGTTTTACTGACCAAGATCCTATATATAACCTTAGCAATATAACTGTTACCAGAAGGGACTATACTTAAAGAAATAAATTCATGCCTAATAAAATTTTTATGGTTTCCCAAAAGAAACAGAATAGCTTTAATGCATCATAAAAGACCATGGAAACAGGAAGGATTAAACTTTCCTGATATGGAAACGTATATATAAAAGCATCAATATCTAAAACAATCTCAGATTGGATAAGTCCAAATTACTCTGCAAATTGGAAAGAATTACTAACTGTAGTATCAATAAATTAATTTGATTTACGAAATAAAATTCAAACAACAGATAAAAACAATTTGCCATGGCATATATGTATTAGTATGCAATATAACATAACTAAACCCACTAAAACTTGTACGATTAATTATTACAGTGACTCATTTTTGAAAATTATTAATGCAAATATAGATTTAAAAATCTGGTTTGATCTTTTAACACCATTTATAGTCGCAAAGAACTTTCCACATAAAATATATATAGAGAAATTATTAATTATTGGGAACAGAAAGGATTTGTTTGTTGGCTCCAATGCATCAAAGAACTAAAAGTTTTAGATATGGAAGTAATACAAAACAACATCCAAAATTCCACAACAGGACAGGATAACTTTACAAAGTATTCTGTTATATTCACAAGATTTAAGTAGAATAATTAACAATTCTTCATTTAAAGAAATACCTAAATTTACAAAATATATATATGAAATCATATACAATGACTTTGACATGAGAAACAGTATTTAAAAATGTTACAAAATATTGATAAACTATAAAACAACACCCAAAACCTCATATAGGAAATATATAACAAAAGGACACTCAATGCAGTTAACTGAAGATATTAAAACAAATATATTATTATCGATAAAATATACATCCTTTATACAATACTGGAAAGTTTTTAATTGGAAATGCTTGCACAGAGCATTCTTAACCCCAGACAGAATCAGTAAAATTAGTTCTTCCATAAAAGGAATATGTTGGAGATGTGAGCAAGTACACAATGCAGATTGGAACCACATTTTCTTTGATTGCGTTAAAATTAAGCCATTTTGGAATGGTATTAATAACTTTCTACAAGCTTCATTTAATGAATCTTTTTATTTAACTAAAGCTCTTGTATTATTAAATGTGAATAGGTCAAACATGTATCTACTGTGGACTATACTTGCAATTTCAAGGAAGTGTATAACAAGAAGATGAAATACAAACAATACCAACTTTGGAAACTTCTACAGCCTATTGAAGACCACAGCATTATTGGAAATTAAAATTAAAGAATAAGAAGTTATGTACCTACCATAACTTTCCATGTTAGTTGTCTTCTCTCGCCTTCTTTCTTGCTGGATGGGTTCGGAGCCGATCTTCGGCTCCGACTCAGCACTTGCTAAGCTCGAGAGCTAATTTTACCAGCTCGAGGCAACCCTATATCCCATGATGCAAGGCGTGACTACCCAGATCTTGTTTGGTAGCTATAGAAAACCCTGCCAGTAACCATCTTCCCAGAAAGGAAGAAGAGGAACTAAATGTGGAAAGAAACAAAGCAAAGTAACCACTAGATACTAGTGACACTTCCTCCTGGAGCCCATAGAAAGAATGGATCGTACCCAGAGAAGAGTACAACTTCAAGGTCTGTCCAGGCTAGGGGGAAGGAGGGAGGGACGCAAGAAAGAAGGCCAGAGAAGACAACTAACATGGAACGTTATGGTAGGTACATAACTTCTTAATGTTAAGTTGTCAAACTCGCCTTCATTCTTGCTGGATGGAACCTCATCCCTAGCACCTCTATCCTGGGTGGCTCAATGGAACAGACTCTTGAGAACTGTGGAACCAAACCTAGCCCTGTCTCTGGAGGCCAAGTCCAATTTGTAATGAGAGACAAAGGTATGAGGAGTGGCCCAAGTGGCTGCCGCACAAATGGTGTCAACAGGTAGCCTATCCTGAAATGCTGTAGAAGTGGATAGGCATCTGGTAGAATGTGCGTTTGGTTTCAAGGGCAGTTGTTTGCCCCTAAGGAAATAAACATGAGAAATGGTAGAAGACAGCCATCTGGATAAGGTCACCTTGGAGACCGGAAGACCCTTCCTGTTTTCTGCATAAGAAAGAAACAGTTGATCAGATTTTCTGAATTGTTTAGTTCTGTCCAAGTAATATCCGAGTTGGCGATGGACATCCAAACAGTGAAGTTTCTTTTCCGCTCTGTCAGAATAATTAGGGAAAAAAACTGGCAATTCAATAGATTGGTTAATATTCGTCTAGGAAGCAACCTTGGGCAAAAAAGATAGATACTCTACCTTTGTGGAAAACCAAGTATGGGGGACGGACACAGAGAGCATGAAGTTCAGACACCCTCCTGGCTGAAGTAACAGCAACCAGAAAAATTGTCTTCCAGGAAAGAAATTTTAATGAGCATGTAGCAGCCGGTTCAAAGGGGGGGCAGAATCAAGGATGCCAGCATTAAATTCAGGTCCCATTGCGGAGGGCGATCTTTGATTGGGGGTTTCAGCAGAAAGATCCCTCTAAGAAAGGCTTTGCAAAGCTTGTGAGACATTATGTTTTGATCCGCTAAGCCAACATGAAAATTTGAGATTGCTGCCAGCTGGACCTTAACTGTAGAGGAAGAGGAACCCGATTGAAAAATCTCAGCTAGGAAGTCCAAGACTGACTGCACTGGAGCAGTAAAGGGATCTATGTCCCTAGACTTTGCCCAGAAGGAAAAACGCTGCCATTTGCTAGCATAAATCCTTCTGGTAGAGGACTTTAGAGAAGCTACTATGATATTTCGCACGGGATTAGAAATCATAGGAGCCTGGCTAAGGAAGGAAGTGGAGCAACCAAGCAGTGAGGTTGAGAGAATGAACGGCCTGGTGCAGATGACCCGAATGGTGGGTCAGAAGATCTGGAACTGGATCCAGATGCCAAGGCTGAACCAAGGGATGACGATGTAGGGACGGTAACCAAATTTGTCGAGGCCAGAAAGGGGCAATGAGAATCAACTTGGCTCTCAAGACGGGAGCTTTCTGGATCACTTGAGGTATCAGCGGAATGGAGGAAAGGCATAAAGAAGTCCCCGGGCCAATCCTGGGTTAGAGCATCTCTGGGGATGGCCTGGTAGTGGAAAGGGGGAGAAGAAGTCTGGGCATTTGCTGTTTTGGGGTGTAGCAAAACGGTTGCAGCAAGGGACGCCCCACTTCTGAAAATTCTCGTCCACTACTGATTGTTTGAGAGACCACTCGTGTGGCATGAGAATAGCTCTGCTCAGTCTGTCCACTAAGAGATTGGATTTCCCGGGGATATGCGTTGCTATCAGAAACCGATGACAGGAGATTGCCCATTGCCAAAGTCTGAGAGCTTCTCGACACAGTGGATAGGACCTGGTCCCGCCCTGTTTGTTGATATACCAGACTACGGACATGTTGTCTGTCTGAACTGCAATAGTCCCTAAAGGAAGAAAGTCGCTGAGGGCTTGCAACGTTAAAAGCACTGCTCTCATCTCTAGGACATTTATGTGCAGATGGTATTCTATGGGTTGCCAAGTCCCATGGACCATCCTGCCCTGATAATGCCCCCCCCACCCGATCAGAGAGGCATCCGAAGTGACTGTGGCAACCGGGACTGGGGGACCAAACAGTCGACCCTGATGGAGTTGCGGAGAAGACATCCACCAGGTTAGGTGACTCTTGCACGATTGCGTCACGAAGATCTCGTGGCGCATGGGAAGCTGCTGGAAGGACCACTGGGTGAACAACATCCACTGCAGAAGTCACATGTGGAAGCGAGCTAAAGGAAGCAGTACAATGGCCGCAGCCATAAGACCTAGCACCTTCAGGACAAACCTGGCCCTGATCTTTTTGCTGAGTAGTATGATGCGAACATACTTTTGGATGTCCAGAATTCTTTGGTTTGTGAGTCTTGCTGACATCCCGACAGTGTCTAATTCTGTGCCTATAAAGGTAATAGATTGGCAAGGAGACAATGAAGATTTTTCGAAGTTTATTGAAATCCCCAACTGGTTGCAGGTGTGAAGAGTGTAGTCTCTGGCCTTGAGAAGTTGATGCCTGGTGGTGGCAGAGAGGAGCCAGTCGTCTAGATACGGAAACACCTGGAATCCTTGACGTCTCAGGTGAGCCGTGACTGCTGCCATACATTTGGTAAACACTCTGGGGGCTGTAGTGAGACCAAAGGGCAGGGCTCTGAATTGAAAATGACTGGTCCCCAGCCGAAAGCGGAGAAACCTTCTGGAGCGCCTGTGAATTTTTATGTGATAGTACGCATCCTGAAGGTCTATCGAGCACATCCAGTTGTCCTTGCCCAAAAAGGGTAGAATGGACTGAAGCGTGACCATCCGGAACCTTGCCTTTCTGACAAACTTGTTTAGTTTGCTGAGGTCTAAAATTGGTCTCCAATCTCCCGTCTTTTTGGGAACCAAAAAGAATCTTGAGTAGATTCCAATCCTACTTGGTCTGCTGGTACTAGTTGGATGGCTCTTTTTGCTAGGAGCTTTGATACCTCCAGCTTTGCCAACTCCCTTAGACCGGGTGAAACGTCCGGGAGGGATTGATGAGGAGCAGGATATCTCACGAAAGGGATATTGTAACCCTCAGATATGATCGACTGTACCCATTTGTCTTGAGAAAGGGAACGCCAGGCTGTTGGGTACAGCGACAATCTTCCCCCGACTGCCTCCAAGGGTGGACAGTCGGGCAACACCTCAGGGGTGCTGGAAGAGTTTATCAGAGAGAGGCTCTCTGCTGCCCTGATTCTGCGGACCCCCTCTGCCCCTAGGGCAGCGTCTATTGTTATTACCCCCTCTGCCTCTGGGGGTAAACTGACCACGTGCGTCCGGCGTGACTCGCTGGGATTTACGGAACCACACTTTCCCTCCCTTCTGACCTTTGGGACAGGGTCTTGAAGGGGTGGAGAAATGGACTCCTATGGCAGAAAGAGTCTTGCCGTCTTGCTCACACCTGGTCAGTGTGTCCTTCACCCGAGGTCCGAACAAAGCCGAACCATCGAAGGGAGTATTAGTGAAGGACGCTTTAAAGGGGTCTGCGAAATTACAAATCCGCATCCAGGACTGATGCCTAAGTGCCACTCCTGTGCCTGCGGCTCTACTCACCCCATCGGCTGCATAAGAAATGAGCCGCATGGAGGAGTTAGTTATAGAATTTAGGATTCCGAGCTGTGAGGCAATCTTCTCTTGAGCCCCAGCAGCTGACGGATCCTGAACTACCTCACCTAGTTCCTTGAGAATATCTCTCTGAAGCCGGGTAAAGTGACAGAGATAGTTCAGCGAGCGCATAGCGAAGGTCGCTGAAGAAAACATCCGCTTACCGTACCTATCCATGGTCCTAGAGTCCTTGTTGGGAGGATGGACAGGTACAGAAGGATCGGCAAGTTCCTTCTTGGTGGCAGCTGCCACCACCATGACATCAACAGGGACACCCTTGGTGAGAAACTGTTTGTCTGCGGGGGCCGTGATGAATTTAGAAGGCCTCCTGGGGACTGGTTCCACAGAATCCGGGGCCGCCCACGCCTTTCAAACCACCACTTCCATGAGTGGGTCGAAAGGCGGAGACACCCAGGAGGTGGAGGGTCGAGATCCAAAAGCCTCCAGGTATACCGACTCATCCTCGGAGGGGTTAATGGAAGGCCAGTTCCCCCTCTGCTTAAGGAGTTCCAGGATGTCTGAAAAGGAGACATCCTCAGAGAGGGACCGTGGGGAACCCTCCGACTCATCTAAGTCGGTATCTGATGTCGTAGACTTGGGGGAGTCTGTGTGTTTCCTCTTGCATGTCCTCTTACGCGGGGGTTCTCCCGAAGGATCAGGAGAAACCTCGGAAGAGGAAGTTCTTCCCAATGGGGAAACCTGGGGCGATGGATCTCTGAGTCCGGGAGCAAGAGAATGGGAAGAGACATTGACAGGCACCGAAGAGGGAGGAGCTAATGGAATTGACTGTTGACTCAGCTCCGGGGCTAGAACACTCCTCATCACCTCAAAGGCTCCCCTTCCAGGGAGGCCAGAAGACTCCCACTCCGAAGAAACAGGAATCCCCGGTCCCACCGAAAGAGAAGGCTCCGAGGCTGATGGTGCCGAGCTCACCAATGCCGAAGCTCCAAGAGGGACAGCGGGGTCGGGCAAGGGTCCGATGCCACTCTGCCCCTCGGAGCCGACAAGGGAGACCCGACGACCGGATCCCTCCAAGGAAGGTCTCATGGAGGAAATCGAGTCAAGACAACGGAGCCAACAGGGAGGTATCAGCTCCGCGCACTCCACGGTCAACGTTCCGAGCTCCGGCTCCGCACTCTGAAGGAGAGTCGGAGGAGGAATTTCAGGGGGATGAGGGATAGCGGTCATCTGCTGAGACGGGCTATGGAGCATCTGGGCCAGTGCCTGTGACTTCAGCAGTCTACTTACCACCCTCTCCAAGTCATGGTCTGACAGCCTGGAAGACCTTGAAGATCGGCTCCGATGGCTCCGCTCCGAAAGCAGAGCAGATCCCGGAGCCGAGCGAATCGACTCCAGGGAAGGGGACTGAGATCTCTTCTTGGAAGGAGCCATCGGAGCCGAAGACCCTTCGGTTCCAGTTGGAGCCGACAGCTTATCGGCACCAGTCCTGGTCAAAGATACGTCGGCCGGAGCCGACATCGATATCGGTGCAAGTGTATCAGAGCCAGCCGGCACCGATACCACCACCTCAGAGATAGAAAGATCAGCTCCAGCCAGAGCCGATCTCGACTCCGAAGGAGTCAGAGCCACCGCCGAAGGCTTAGGAGCCACAGCCTGGGCTTTAGATGGCTTAGAGGGCTTTCCCGACCCAGTCTTGGTCGGGGAGCCCTCTGGCTTCAACAAGCCACGTAAAATTAATTTGTTCCTACGTTCCTGCAGGACTCTCTGGCTGAAGGAGTGACAAATAGCACAGGAGTCCTGCAGGTGTAGAGGCCCCAGGCAGTACACACAAGAAGTGTGACCGTCTGTCAGAGACATTTTCTGACAGCACGAGTCACACTTCTTGAAGCCTGAGACCTTTACTTCTTTGGACATGGTATGCAAAAAACACACACACACACACACACACACACACACAATCCAGTCACACAGTTAGCTAATAAAAAAGGGGGAAAACTGATTAACACACCCACACTTCCTGACAGAAAAATAATGGAAGGGAGGCTTAAGGCCTGAAGGGAGGAAAAAACTATCCCTATATAAAGGAGAAAGGGAATATAGGGCAAGACAGATAGGTACTAGCTAACACTAACTGTTAAAGAAAGAGAAATAAGGAAAATGGAAATTTTCTGACTGACTTTAGTACAAAAATACTAAAACTCTACCTGAGCTGGTAAAAGGAGACCTCTTCGCGAAGCGGCAAACGAGATCTGGGTAGTCACGCCTTGCATCATGGGATATAGGGTTGCCTTGAGCTGGTAAAATTAGCTCTCGAGCTTAGCAAGTGCTGAGTCGGAGCTGAAGATCGGCTCCGAACCCATCCAGCAAGAATGAAGGCAAGTTTGACAACTTAACATCTAAGAATTTATCCACAGCCACTTATCAACAACCCTTGGGGAAAAGTCTTATCGTTGATTGACACTATACAATAATTGATCAGACACTCTGATAACGGATTGGACATACTTATAAAGTAACTGTATACATGAAGATCTGTTTAGTCAGGCTAATATAAATAGTGTACGTAATTATTTAAGATGATATGTATAAATACTATGGAATTCATTCAAATGTATTTGAAAAATAAAACAAATTTTTGAGGAAAAAAAAGAAACTATGGGAATATCTATTATTTATTTTTATTTATTTTACATTTGTTAACCGGATTGGTCCAACCTGGCTAGGAGCCTATTTTCACTTTACAGCTTGGCAGAAGCAAGGAAATCTAAAGAGTTAGTAGAGTGTGGTGCATTATGGGAGAGGAGAAGCTTAAGCCAGTCAGAGTTCTCAGTCATGCAGGAAGGTGTCTTTGGCAACCAGTCCACTCATTCCAGTGCATAGGCAGGATCAACTTAAAATCTATGGTTGCCATGTTTGATTTTGGCACTCCGTTATGTAACTCAGTTGAAGGTAAATATTAGTTCTTCATTCCAAGGAAATCAGAAAATATGACTGATGACAGATAACAGAGTCTATGAACTTCAGCACTGAGGCACAGCATGAAGACCCATTTTTGGCCTACCTGCGACACTCAACTGGTTTACTATTAGAAGTCCGAAACTGTTTTGGTCGACCGGCATGTGGTCGAAAGCCAGTTTTCAAATGGTGAACCAAAATACACACACTACACTACAGCGAATGGGTAGTGTAGTTCGAGTATTTGAGTTTGGCACTGTGCAGGGAGATTGTGGTTCAGTGAGGGACAGGGAATTAGCTCATTTCATCACTGCAGTGCAATCTCTGAGTTGGTATATTTAATTTTCAGGGAGTGTGGAGGGTGCAGAGGGGTTAGTACAATTAAAGTACCGTTGACTGTAGAGAATAACGGTACATTAATGTGCATAGCATGGGTGACTGAAGTCACGTCCTACTATGTCGAATACATTGAATTACTGATGTCAATGTATTCAATTTGCCCTGGTTGCTGTTTCAAAATTCCGAATTCAGCATTTAATGTCAACATTTTAACCGGTCGATCAATGCAGTTTTGGAATTTCAAAAGTAAACCCTCTCAACCTGATGAAAGACTTCACTTGTCAGCTGCCATTTATGTACCAAAGCATCTTTCTGGTTAGAGAATATACCAGCATAATATAACTGTGTTCCCCTGATACACAGACAACCACAACAAATATGTTATTTATTTATTTATTACAGATTGATGACAGGGATAGTCCACTCACTGCCATGTCAACACTCCATCTCTTCGGAGTTATTAACAAGCTGTTCCTCCTCGTTTGTTGATGTAACTACATTAATGTACTGCCTTGAACAGTTTACGTTGATGTAACTACATTAATGTACTGCCTTGAACAACTTACGTTGATGTAACTACATTAATGTACTGCCTTGAACAGTTTACGCTGATGTAACTACATTAATGTACTGCCTTGAACAGTTTACGTTAATGTAACTACATTAATGTACTGCCTTGAACAGCTTACGTTAATGTAACTACATTAATGTACTGCCTTGAACAGTTTACGTTGATGTAACTACATTAATGTACTGCCTTGAACAGTTTACGTTGATGTAACTACATCAATGTACTGCCTTGAACAGTTTACGTTGATGTAACTACATTAATGTACTGCCTTGAACAGTTTACGTTGATGCAACTACATTAATGTACTGCCTTGAACAGTTTACGTTGATGCAACTACATTAATGTACTGCCTTGAACAGTTTACGTTGATGCAACTACATTAATGTACTGCCTTGAACAGTTTACGTTGATGTAACTACATTAATGTACTGCCTTGAACAGTTTACGTTGATGTAACTACATTAATGTACTGCCTTGAACAGTTTACGTTGATGTAACTACATTAATGTACTGTCTTGAACAGTTTACGTTGATGTAACTACATTAATGTACTGCCTTGAACAGTTTACGTTGATGTAACTACATTAATGTACTGCCTTGAACAGTTTACGTTGATGTAACTACATTAATGTACTGCCTTGAACAGTTTACGCTGATGTAATACATTAATGTACTGTCTTGAACAGTTTACGTTGATGTAACTACATTAATGTACTGCCTTGAACAGTTTACGTTGATGCAACTACATTAATGTATTGCCTTGAACAGTTTACGTTGATGTAACTACATTAATGTACTGCCTTGAACAGTTTACATTGATGTAACTACATTAATGTACTGCCTTGAACAGTTTACGTTGATGTAACTACATTAATGTACTGCCTTGAACAATTTACGTTGATGTAACTACATTAATGTACTGCCTTGAACAGTTTACAACACTCCCGCGACTCTCCTCATTCTCTATCGTACTGCTGGGAAGAGCCCTTTCCTTTAGTAGTGCTGCACTTTTTTTTAATGTGGGCTTCAGACAATTCATAAGATTGGTTTTCAACACTGTTCTGAAATTTGAAGAAACAGAGAAATACCACTGTCTTCAACCACAGATAAAAATAAAAGTTTTTTTTGAGCTGATGACTAGAACACTGGCACTTGAATCTAGGGAAACTGATGCTTCATCCAAACATTCTTCAATACACAATGAGGTTTTCTGATAGCTACTCTTGGATGAGGCATCATCAGTATGCAACATGATGTGTGCCCAGAGCCCCTAGGTGCTATCTTGTTATTATAACAACCAAAGGGATCATTTCTGCATGAGGGACACGGTCATCTCTGTCTTATCCTGATAAAGGAAAATTTTCATTTGTGATGACTCCAGGAGTTGCACCAAGAAAGGATGTTCTTCACTACAGAATAAGAGAAGGCTGCTTGTATTTTTGTTATGCCCAAAGACTAACATGTTTGCAGTCATTATCTGTTGCTGTAATTCTTCTTGGGTTTGGATAACCATTAAACAATCACTTGGACTCTCAAATCCTTCCTATATGAAATCAGTGGTTAGGGCATGACATCTTCAAGGCTATGTTGCCTCAAGAAGCGAGGATAGAGCTGAAAAATAAGTAAGCGTTAGCGAAAATGGAAAATAAATGTACATATGGGTGTATGAATATATACCCCTATATATGTCTATGTTTACATATAGATATGTGTTTGTGAGTAGCTTAATTACACCCCTACTACCTGGTCCGCGCGCGTTTTTTATGTCGGTGATTTTCACTGTCGTAGTCACACTTGAGTTGTCGATCAACTCATAGGGACCCGTTTGTATACATACGGATTCACTTCAGAAACTCGAAATACTGAAATCTCGAATTTCAGTATCTCGAGCCCAAGAAGGGGAATCCACAAAACAACGAAAACTAAAAACCGCAAAATTAAAACCTTGAATACCGGAAGTTTTGAATTTCACAGTTTTACTATACACACACAAGCACCATCCACCATACAAACACACACAATCACTCTACTACATGAAAGTAGGGGGGCAAGCCCCCCCTGCACCCCCCTACTTTAAATATTCTCACTCCAAGATCGCACTACATACAAACACACAAAACACCACCACACAAGCTACTTTCTCTTCGCGCAAACACATCACAGCAACAAAACACACTGACACACCCCACAGCCCCTACCCAAACCCCTTAACACACACACACACACACACACACACACACACACACACACACACACACACTTACCTGAATTCATAGCCATACTGGAACTTTAGAAGCGCGAAATTCAAAACCTCCGGTATTCGAGGTTTTGAATTTCGCACTTATAAACTTTCGCTATTATGTGGATTCGACTTCTTGGGCTCGAAATACTGAAATTCGAGATTTCAGTATTTAGAGCTTCTGAACGGAACCCATATTATATATATATATATATATATATATATATATACACACACACACACACATGCATACATACTCGTATCTCTACATATACTTATATGTATACAAAAAGGGATGGAAAGAGACAGGATCTCCCTATGACAACAGTGATCTATTCGAACATCTTCTATAAGGGTAAGTGTACATCATCAGCAGATCACTGCTGCAGTATTAAGCAGTGAGGGCACATTACCACAGCTTTCAAACAAATGACGGTAGAAGACAATGGAGAATCCGGGATCCCATGGAGAACAGGTCTATCAAAACCTGTTTTGCACCTGGGGAAACAATCCAGTTTGCCATGTTTTGTAAATATACCAAGTACCAGATGCCACCTCTAAGATATTTTCAGAGTCTACCACTTTTCATAAAACCACAGAAGAAGCCAATGCTCTGGTATTATGGGCCCTGACCCTGCATGGAAATTACTTGCTATGGTGAGGATAACAGAAAAATTGCATTTAACAATCATCTTGAAATGGTTTGCTTTTCACTGGTTCTCTTGCAGTCTTACATTCATAAGAAACAATAGCTGATCACAGATTTTGCCCTGTCCAAACAGCATCTGGGCTTTCTGTAGGCATCCAGCTTATACCAAATTCGTTATCCCTCGGTGTTAAGTTCTACAAGAAAACCCTAGCCAAGCAAGAGTTTTCACTGTGTGATACCTTAAACCTCTTGTAACAGAAGTACATGGGATATATGCAAATGACCTCTTAAGGACATCAAGTGTTTCAGCTATATGGCCTCTGAATCTCCATTACTTTTTACTCTTTTAAGTTTTTATGGGCAAATGCATGAAACACAGTGTAGGAAAAAGTCAAGGGCATTGAGAAGCCATGTAGCTGAAACAGTTGATCCAGACGGTCCCCTCTCTGCTCAGACCCATCTTTGGTCCAGTGCTTACACTGGAGCCGAGCTACTGACAGCCAAGGCTCTTAGAGGCAGAGACAGCTCTGACAGTTTCAAAACCAATTTGTCCCTGGCAGCCTTGACTTTGAGGCTTCGGCTCCAATTCCCTTCTGGATCCAAAGAAAGCAGTTCTACCAAACCTGACAGGGTTACTCTCGGTATACTCAAATCCATGGGTCATAGATCAGAAGGTTGAATTGAGATTGTAGTCCTGAGTGGATGGGGTCTTACGGCATGTCCTTGAGTTGAGCTATGGAGATGATGCTGAGATGACCCCTATCTGAATGTGTTGTTGAAGAAATCTCCACATCATTCTATAGACATCAGCTTCGGTAAGGCTCCTTGAAGAATGGGTAGATCTGGCTGATAAAGTTACCAAGGAATTTCTCAAAGCTCTATTTTCCTGCCATATTGGGGAGTGCAGTTGAGGGCAGACTTTCTCTGGTGGAGAGGTTCAGATTAGTGCAACTTTAGAATCTGAAGACTTAGAAATCTTAGGTGCAAGACCCATGAAGGCTGTTGGGATAAGTGACCTCTTTCGAGACTTTAACATGTTTGTCCAGAGTCTTGCTTCCTTGAACTTTTCAGGAATCCTTTTCCTTAAGAAAACATTTATTCAATTGTTTTGAATGGACCAGAGCATCTCTGGGGGGATCCCCTGGTGAGGGGATCAGAGTGAAGAACTCACTGCACTTCGCGTTGGAAGGAGATGCAGAGAGATCGCAGCAAGGCTGAACCCACGCAAGGAAGATCTCCTCTGCTATCGACTGTTTCACAGACCACTCATATGGCATTAGAATAGCCCGACTCAATCTGTCTGCTAAAATGTTGGGAGCGTTCCGAGATGTGCACTGCAATCAGAAACCAACTGGTGGAAATCGCCCCCTCCCACACACTCTCGGCCTCGCGACACAGAGGGTAAGATCTGGTTCCTCCCTGTCTGTTGATGTACCAGACAACCAACATGTTGTCTGACTGAATTGCAAAAGTCCCCAGAGGAAGAGCAGTGTGGAAGGCTTGCAACGCTAAAAGCACTGCTCTCATCTCCAGAACATTAATATGCAATCTGCGACCACGTGCCTTGGACCATCCTCCTTAAAACAATTGGGCGTCCAGCTAAGGTCTCCAGTGACTGGAGCCACCAGAGAAGTGGCACCCTGCAGGCTTTGCTGATTTGAATTGGATATTCCATGGGGAGATCTAGCCAAGATCACTGTACGGCTAGAGTCCATTGAAGAATATGCATGTGAAGACACGCACAGGGGAGGATAGAGATTGCTGCAGCCATAGAGCCCAGGGTTCTGAGAACGTCACGCGCCTTTGAAAACCTGGGGCCAAGAACTACTAATATATGGGCCTGTAGGCCCTGGACCCTGTCTGGAGTTAAGAAGACTTTCAGTCGAAGGGTGTCCAGACGTGCCGCGATAAAGTCCAAGATCTGCACTGGGTCCAAGAGGGACTTGGAAACATTGACAGTGATCCCTAGCCGGTCTGCAAGATGAAGGGAGGAGTCTCTGGCTAGACAAAGAAGTGCTTGGCAGAAGCAGCGAGGAGCCAATCATCTAGGTAAGGCAATACCTGAATTCCCTGAAGCCTCAGGTGAGCCGCTATGAATGCCATTACCTTGGTAAACACCCTGGGGGCTGTGGTGAGATAGAAGGGTAGGGCTCTGAACTGGAAATGATTGGTCCCCGGCCGGAAGAGAAGGAATCTCCTGGAGCTTCTGCAAATCTTGATGTGGTAATAAGCATCCTGGAGGTCTATCGAGCACATCCAGTCGCAATCTCAAAGATGAGGTAGAATGGACTGTAGGGTGACCATCCGGAATTTCTGCTTGGTGACAGCCAGGTTTAAGTTTGACAGGTCCAAAATGGGCCTGAGGTCCCCTGTCTTTTCTGGCACTAAAAAGATCCTGGAGTAAACGCCTGATCTGGACTGATCGGGGGGGGGACGGGGACCGGTTTGATGGCTCGTTTGTGAAGCAGCTTGGAAATCTTTAGCGCTGCCATCTCCCTTTGAGTGGGGGAACATCTGGGAGGTGGTTTGGTTGGATGGGATGGGTCACAAACGGGATGGTGCAGCCTCTGGATATTATTTGAAGCACCCAACGATCTGCAGTTATGGATTCCTAAGCCGTTGGGTGCAATGATAATCTTCCCCCAACTGCCTCCAGAGTAGGACAGTCGGGCAACCCCTCAGGGATGCTGTGTGGGCCTGTCCAAGAAGGGCTCCCTACACCCAAAGTTCCTCGGACCCCCTCTGCCTCTGGGGCGGCGTCTGTCCTGTCCCCCTCTGCCTCTAGGGGATGAGTTGTCGTGAGAGTCCCGGGAAAACTGTGATTTTCAGAACCACATCTTCATTTGCCCTCTCTGATTCCTAGAAAAGGATCTTTGAGGGCTAGAGAAGCGGACTCCAATGGCAGACAAAGTCTTCCCATCCTTTTCACTCTGGACAAGGGTGTCACGTACGGTCTTCCCAAAAAGAGAAGAACCGTCAAAGGGAGCATTCATAAAAGATGCCTTGAAGGGGTCCGCAAATTGACACAGTCTGAGCCAAGCGTGTCACCTCATAGCCACTCAAGTCCCCGCCATCCTAGCTGCTCCTTCTATAGCATGGTAAAGGAGGTGCATAGACGTGTTTGATACTGATTTCAGAGTCAACATTTTGGCGGAGAACAGACGCTTGTCCTCCGGCGACAAAGACTAAAGATAATACTAAAAATTAGACAAAGATGATTAACTTTTTGTCATAAGATTTCTGATGAAGTTTCCGGCTCAGGAAATGAAAGCGCTTAATTTTTGAAACCTTTTGATGCAATGTTTTATTATTTTTGTTCAGTAAACTAGTTTTCTAACTTTCACAGACTGCAGAGTCTTGGTCAAGAACTGTCCGAACTACAGTATTGTGGGACTACCTTCATTGGTTCCTGTTCACGGGAAACTGGTGTGTTTTTGTCATAAGATTTAACTGAGATCAGAGCCCTTAAGAAACATGACTGTTCAATCAGGTGGAAAATGAGACCTGAGGACAAGGAAAAAAAAGAGGAGACGTATTATAAGTAGGGGAGGAGTCAGAGCTCTGGATCCATGCACCTGAATGTGCCGAGATCTGATCATAGTCTCATCAGTTGAATTACACAAAAATGGTCATCAGATCTTAGTTTCTTCTACTGAACAGGTCACTACTCATTTTCTGTAGTATGAGTATGACTCTGTTGATACGTCATTCAGGTCTATGGTCACTGGTACTCTCTTCAGGAGATTTGCATGGTTGCTTTCTCAGAACTGCCCAGATTATGTTAAAAATGAGACTTTAAATTCTCCCTTAGACAGAGATTTAGTGCTTGGCCCCTCTACTACAGAGGTGATCAAAATGTGTAATTAAAGGGATAAGCTGATCCAGGGAATCTCTAAGATTTTTCAGCTCTACTTTTCCAAATTGTCCTAGGGATATTCCTATTTCCTATCCTTATCAAGTTTTGGCAAGAAACAGAATAAAACGTCTCAACAAAATTCTAAATTCTGATAAACAGACGTTAAAGAAGAAATGGCAAGAGGGTTCCTAAAAGAAGTCTCAAACTTCACAAAACAAAGGACAGCCTAAATGACTATTCAAGAGATCGTGTGACCCCCCCCCCCTCCCCCCGGTCCCAGCTTTCGTCCAGAATGTCTGAATCTCCAATCTTCAGACAAATGGCTTCTGAAAATCATTCATTAAGGTAACAGATAGCTGTGGGGGGAAATTCTTCCTTCCCGGGGGAGGGGGTTATTCCTAATCCACCAGATCAGAATAGTACAGTTGTGTACACCTACCATAAATGTAGATGTTCGAGTGTCTTCACTGTTGCAGTCATAACTGTAGGGTGTTCCGGCAGACAGCCCGAGGTCAGCCAGAATTCCAAAGTCTGGGTCCGGCGTCGGCTGTACCAGCAAGTACCCTGACGTCAGAACGCGGAGGTATAAAGCTGACAGCCGACGCCATCTTCTCCAGCCTTTCTTGCCCCAGATGTCATAAGTCCCCCAAAGTAACCAAAAGGTGTCCAAAAAGGAAACACAAATACACCACAAAAGAAAAGGAAGATAGAATAAGCAGAAAATAAGAGGGGATTGGTGGGAGGGAAACACCGACTGCAACAGTGAAGACACTCGAACATCTACATTTATGGTAGGTGTACACAACTGTACTATGTTCTTCGTGTTTCACTGTTGCAGTCATGACTGTAGGGTGGAATCCCAAAGCTGTGATGAGGGAGGAGGTTATGCAGAAGAAGGGGTAGCCAGAAGACCCTGCAAGACAGCAGAGGCAAAACCAGCCCTAGACTTAGAATACAAAGGGAGATTATAGTGCTTAGAAAAAGTATGCACTGAACTCCAAGTGGCAGCTTCCAAAATGTCCTTGGTAGGAACTCCTCTGAGAAAAGCTGCTGAAGTGGCAGCTGCTCTAGTAGAATGACTTCTAACAGTACCTGGAATTTGCTTCCCAAAGTGAGAGTAACAAAATCTTATCCCATGAGCAATCCATTTGGAAATAGTTTGTTTAGAGATAGCCTTGCCTAGAGAACTGGAGGCATAAGAGATAAGCAACTGATCAGATTTTCTGAAATCTTTAGTTCTATCCAGGTAAAACCGTAGTTGTCTGTGTACGTCCAATGAATGCAAAATCCTTTCCCCTTTGTTTTGAGGATTTGGAAAGAAAGTAGGAAGGTGAATAGTCTGATTTAAAGCCACTTTAGAAATCACCTTAGGCATAAATGTAGGATTGGTCCTCAAGGCAACTCTGTCTTGGTGGAAAATAAGGTATGGTTCCACAGCCATGAGAGCTTGCAACTCTGAAACCCTTCTGGCAGAAGTCAAAGCTAATAAAATAGCTGTCTTCCAGGATAAGAACTTGATATCCAAAGCAGACGCAGGCTCAAAGGGGGATAAAGTTAGTTTTTCCAAAACATAATTAAGATCCCAAGCAGGAACAGGAGGAGTTCTGGGAGGTCTTAAATTCTTAGCCCCTCTCAAGAATGGTCTCACCAGCTGGTGAGCGAAGATGGGGGGATCAGTGTTGTAATGAGCCGAGATAGCAGAAGCATGAATTTTAATGGAAGAAAATGAGAGGCCTTTAAGCAGAAGGTCTGAGAGGTTAAGTAAAATGGAAGAAATGTCAGGCAAAAGAGGATCAGAACCTCGATCCCGCATCCAAATACAAAATCTTTTCCATTTAGAAGCATAGGATTTTCTAGTGCTAGGGCGCCTAGCTTCTAAGAGAACATCCAAAACTTGTTTGGGAAAAGCAGAAGGAATCAAAGGCCCTTGTAGAGCCAAGCCGCCAGGCAAAGAGTCTTGATTTGAGAGTGTAGCATCTGACCCTGATGCTGGGACAGAAGAGAAGGAAACAGAGGCAGAATCCATGGAGGTTCCAAGAACAGGTGTCTTAAAGTTGCATACCAAAACTGCCGAGGCCAATTTGGAGCTATCAAAATGAAAATCTTGGGTTTGTCCTGTTTTATTTTCAGTAACCCCCGAGGCAGAAGAGGAAGAGGAGGGAAGGCATATCCCGAAAGATTCCTCCAGCTGAAAGACAGGGCATCCACTTTCCAAGCTGCTTTGTGGAAGGACCTGGTGCAAAAGAGAGGCAGCTGATGATTGAGATGAGATGCAAACAGATCTATCTGAGGGCAACCCCAAACTGCCGTAATCCTGCTGAATATGTTGGGGTCCAGCATCCATTCGTGAGGATCCAAAAGATTTCTGCTTAGGCTGTCTAAGAGATTCTGTTTTCCTGGAATGAATTGAGCTTGAAGATGCAGATTCAGATTTAGAGCTGTGTCCCATAAACTCATGGCTAGTCTGCAAAGGGGGAGTGAGAGCCCCCCTGCTTGTTTATGTACCACATGACTGTGGTATTGTCTGTGCGAATCAGAAGATGTCCTGGTTGCAAAAGACTCTGGAAGGCTAGAAGAGCATTTTGAACTGCCAACATTTCTTTCAAGTTGATGTGCCAGGGAAGATGCTTCTTTGTCCAATAGCCCTGCTGGCAAGTGTTTAGGTAATGAGCTCCCCAAGCATAATCCGAGGCGTCTGTGGTTATGATCTGAGCAGGATGAGGTAGACGGAAGGGATTCCCTTCGTTTAAAGCACAAGCCCTGGACCACCAGAGGAACTCCTTTTGGAGGCAGGGAATCAGAGGTATCATAGTTTCCAGGCTGTGGTAATGCTGAGACCATACACTCTTTAGGTACCATTGAAGTTTTCTCATATGAAGCCTTGCATTTGGGATCAACAGGATGCAAGAAGCCATGTAGCCCAGTGTCTGCAGGAATTTCCTTGCAGTGAGCTGAGTCAAAGTAGCCAAGGTCTTGAAAATTGATGCCAGCTGTACTTGCTTTTCTGGAGTAAGGAAGGCCCTTTGTAGGCTTGTGTTTAGAAGAGCTCCCAAAAAGATCATTTGCTGAGAGGGGATCAAATGTGACTTTTTTGTGTTCACTGAAAATCCCAGAAGTAGGAGAAGACGCTGAACAAACTGCAGATGTTGAAGTAAAAGATCCTTGCTGTCCGCCTGAGTAAGGCAGTCGTCCAGATAGGGGTAAATTTGAATCCCTTGGAGTCTGCAATAAGCTACTACTGGAGCCAGACACTTGGTAAAGACTCTGGGCACAGTAGATAAGCCAAAGGGCAGTACAGAGAATTGAAAGTGTCTCGAACCTGCCTTGAATCTGAGGTATTTTCTGCGTTCCTGTCTGATGGGAATGTGTAAATAGGCTTCCTTCAGGTCCAATGTCACCATCCAAGCATCTTGGGAGAGCATGGGAAGAAGTTGTTGCAGAGTAAGCATCTTGAATTTTGGAATCTCCAGGAAGGTATTTAATACTGAGAGGTCCAGAATAGGTCTACATGAGTTTTGTTTCCTTGGGACCAGGAACAGTCTGGAGTAAAAACCTTTTCCCATCTCTGGAAGTGGAACAGGCTTTATGGCTCTCATGGCCAATAAAGCGTCCACTTGATTTAAGGCCTCTGACCATTGATTTTTGGCAGATCCGGCCAAACCGAAGACCTTGGCAGAGTATGAAAGTGGAATTTGTAGCCTCTTAAAATCACGTCTAAAACCCATTTGTCCTGGGTAATATGAGTCCAATTTTGGTAGAAAAGAGAAAGTTTTCCTCTGAGAGGGGCTTCCAGGCAAGGAGGACCTGTAGCCCAACGGAGAGAGTCATTGGGTCTGCTTCTTTTGTGATTGAGGTCTTCTCCCCTTCTGGGTGAAGAAGCAGTCCATTGTCTTGACCTGTAAGAGGCCTGAGCCTGCGCCCGACCTCTGGAGCGTCTATATCTTCCCCTTTGAGGCCTGTCAGACGTGGGAAAGGACCAATTTTTGGAGGGCAATTTCTAGAAAATCTAGGAGGCTGAACTTGTAAAAAATCTTTGACAGTCTGCATAGATTTAGCTTTTTCTTCCATCTTTTTAATAACCTCCTCAGCCTTGGATCCAAATAAAACATCATGCTGAACAGGGGCATCTAACAGTTTAGCCTTAACCTGCTCAGGTAAATTCTACTCACGAAGCTAAGCATGTCTCCTGATGACAGTACCAGAGGCTGCGGCCCTGCAAGAAGCTTCCAAGGCATCAAAACCACAATGTAAACTATGTTTGCTAACTTGTTCAGTGGCATGCAATACATCCTGTAATTCCTTGTCCTCTGCACATGCAGGAAAGGTAGAGAGCCTTTCCTTTAAAACAGACAAAAGAAATTGCTGATACTTGAACATGTGAAACTGGCAATTTAAAGCTCTAATAGAAAGAGTAGCAGAAGTGTAAGTACAGGAGGAATAGCCAAAGGCCTGTGTTGAGGGAGAAGGAGAAATTCCCTAAGTCTCTTCTTGGAAGCAGAATAATCCTGACCTTCCCAATGAAAATGCTCCCTCATCTCATGTAAGGTTTGCCAAAAGAGGAATCTTCAGGGGAAGAAGCAGAGGGAATAGAGTCCTCTGCATCAGAATCCTCATAAGGAGGAAAAGAATAATCCTGGTCAGAGGAAGAGACAGAAGACACAGAAGCCTGATCAGATGAATCATAAGGAATATCCTGTCTAGGCCTTTTTTCTGGAGGAGGGTGAGAACCCCTAATCATTGTCAGCAAATCTTCAGCCATCCGTAGTAATTGCTTCTGGGACTTGGGAGCTGTATCCGAGGAAGCTTGAGCAGAAACCCTTGGTTTAACAGGAGTCCTTTGACTTTGCCTTTGTCTTTGTAGAAATAGTGATGTGAGAAGGCCTGAAAACCCCCTCAGAAGCCGGTACCTGCACAGCGGTTCCGGACCCATCTGAAGGAGCGACGCCCGAAGGTCCTGCAGCAGATAAAATACTAGGCCTAGAAGGGTCCCCATGGGAGTCCGTGTCGGCCAACGGTTCCGAAGTGGCGGACGACAGGGGCTGCAAAAGCGCCTCACTGACTACCGCCGAACCCGAAGCTGGCTCCAGCTGCAAAGTATCTTGTTTGGACCTCGGAGGCCTATCCTTGTCTTTGCGTTTCTTTTGAATTCCGGTTGTCGGTAAAGTATCCGACGACATCTTATAATTGAATCGTCTACCGAAATAATTCAAGGCCCAATCGTACCTACGCTTGATAGTGCGAGAATTAAACCTGGCACAGAACCGACAGCAAGAAACGTCGTGGTCAGGGCCTAAGCAAGGTAGACAGTAAAAGTGGAAATCTTTATGAGGTATTTGTTTTCCACACGATATACAATTATTAACTTTTTCTAACATCGGAGGAGTAAGAAAAAAGTTTCCCCAACGGGGTACTTAGCTTGAGAAGAGAAGTAGAAAACTTCGGACCGACGACAATCAAAGCACGTTGTTCTGAATGCGCCAACCAACGACTTGCGAGCTGCTTTCCACCACACGGCAAGAAAGACTGGAGAAGATGGCGTCGGCTGTCAGATTTATACCTCTGCGTTCTGACGTCAGGGTACTTGCTGGTACAGCCGACGCCGGACCCAGACTTTGGAATTCTGGCCGACCTCGGGCTGCCTGCCGGCAGGAACACCCTACAGTTATGACTGCAACAGTGAAACACGAAGAACATCTCTTGTTTCCACCTGTTCATTACATGCTGTCCCAAGGACTGACAAAACCGGTGCCTCCTTCCCAGATGGGGAAGGGTTTTTATTCAAACATGGCCCTAGTGCCAGGCAATAAATAAATGAGCTATGTAATGTTTTATTGACAAACACTATATAGAACATCATATGCAATGTACAATGTTTGCAAATGAAAGTATGTCATTATGGTTTTTCATTTATATAAATTTATGATTGCCTATGTCATAAGTGATAATTCAATAAAGATGTTTTTTTTCTTAAAAAAATGCATGTGCCTAATGCCAAAGAAAGAAACTTCTTGGAGACCAATTCTGGATCTTTCTTTCCTAAACCTGTTTGTGACAGCGCCCAAATTCAAAATGATGTCAGTTCAAAACCTGTTACCCCTTCTTCCTCTTTCAAGTTTCATGGGAACACTACACTTGAAAGATGCTTATCATCACATCTCTAGTCATCCAGACTTCAGATGTTTCTTAAGGTTGTCTGTTTGGATCATATTATCAGTTCTCTGCCTTAGCCTAGGGACTATCCACTCCACCAAGAGTGTTCACAAAGTGTCTAGCTCCAGCTACAGCTCATTGCAAGCTACAGGGTTATCCACATTTTTCCATATTTAGAAGACCGGTGTGTGCCTAGATGTCAACTAGACACCCAAGTTCAAAAAGCTTTTCTTCCACAGGAAAAAAATCTATTTAGATCTCTTTCTAAGATTTGTCATTCAGACTTTGGTCACTGCGAGGTAATACCTCAGGATTTTGGATCTCATGATGTCTATGATTTTCATGATACCACTGTCAAGGCTCCACACGAGAAAGATACAGTTGTATCTGAAATTCCTTTGGTTCCAGCATCAACACCCTTTGTCTTTTGAAATCCCACTGGTCCCCAGGACGTCTTCAAGTGGTTACTGACAATATCACAGTCATTTGGTACAAGAAGAAGCAAGGGGGAACCAGGTCACAGCCCCTTTGCATACTAGCTATGTTAGCTTGAAATATAGTTTCACAGCACAATCTCACTTTACAGCCTTCCTACATTCTGTCAGAGCAAAACTGTTTGGCAGATAAACTCAGCAAGACCAGGGCAGACCCTCATGAATGGGATCTTCTAAGATTTGATCCATCTGTGAAGAGTTCCTCAGGTAGACCTCTGTCTCCCCTCTGAATAATAAGCTAGCAAGATTCTGTTCTATGTCACCATGTAAGAAGGTCTGGAAGACAGAAGCCTTTTCTTTTCCTTGGACAAGAATGTTCCTGTATGCTTTTCTACCCTTTTCACTAATATCTAAGGCACTTCTGAATATTCAGAAAGAATCTCCCAAGTTCATTGTGGCAACTCCCTTCTGGCCTAGGCAACCATGGTTCTCCCTTCTTTTGGA
Source organism: Protopterus annectens (assembly GCF_019279795.1). Lineage (NCBI taxonomy): Eukaryota > Metazoa > Chordata > Ceratodontiformes > Protopteridae > Protopterus > Protopterus annectens. The sequence continues at coordinate 89,500,132 of NC_056749.1, forward strand.
AATGGCCAGGGGCAACTGCCACAAGCTTCCTCAGAGACTGGATCTACTCACAAGAATGGGGGTGTTTGATACACCCCAACATCAATCATGTTCAACTGTCTGCCTTTTAAGGACCTGTTTACTAATGGAGGCAAGAAAATCTGCCACTAGAAAATCAGATATTAGCACACAGAAAAGATTTTCTAGTTAAAGCCAACAACATAACCAGAAGCCATGCATGGCTAGTTGTTCTCTGGTTTTACAGTATTTGTTAGTTAAGTCTCTTCTTATTCTCTGTCAGAGTTCATTTATCTGCCATTTCAGCATGTCTGCCCATGGATTCTCCTCTTTCAGTGCAGTCTCATGTCAAAATGTTCTTGTAAGGGGTTTTGCATAAGAGGCATCCAAGAAAAAAATGTGGCCCCTCCTTGGGGTCTTCATTTAATGTTAGAGAAGCTAACACTTGCCCTATTTGAACCAGCTAATCTGCTGACGAAGTACTTAAAATGGAAAACAGTTTTACTGATTGTTCTGACCTCTACATGAAGGATACCAGAATTGCCACTCTTATGGTGAATCAACCCTATCTAATTTCCATAGTAACAGGGTTTTCTTGAGAACTAATCCTTCTTTTATGCCTGAAGTGGTATCCAAGTTTAGTTTAAGCCAAACTATCCATCTCCCTGCTTTATTTCCTGAACCTAAAAATTAGGGAGAAAGGATACTCTATACCTTTGATGTCTACAAACAATTCAGGTACTTAAGATATCTTGACATAATTAAATCTTTCAGTTCTACAGATGTATCCAGAGACACCCCAGAAAGACTATCCTGTGAGAAGGAACGAGACATGATCTTTGCAAGCTCACCTAGAAGCCTAGACTAAGTAGTTCCTTGACCCATGTCAAGGAATCTTGAAAAGTGCGGAAAAAAGTCTGTAAATATGAAATGATCGTCCAAATATGGACAGATTTGAATGCCTTGCAATCTACGAGTAATTATTAAAGCCAGACACTTTGTAAATACCCTTGGTGCAGCAGATAGATCAAAGGGTAATGTAAAGACTGTTAACTTCCTCGTGCTCTCGAAAAAAGCCAGTAAAAAAGTATAACAATATGAGCCTGGCAATTTAAAATTATGTAAGTTAAGATAGCAGAAGAATAAACTTTCATGCCAAATGCACCAAAAGTTTTCCCACACTTGTCCAAAGAGATGGAGTTATCATACACAACATTTTGGCAGCAGATGATTTTAAGGATATCACTGCAGGATCTGATTTGGGATTAGGAAATAGATATTCGTGACTATGTGGAATGTTATAATAACCCTGCAGACTTTTTCAGGGGCAACAGGGTGACTTATCAAACATACTGCAAGCTGTTAAAAAATCTCCTACTGCTGCTAAACCAGGAGGAACATCTGCAGGATGAAGAAATCCAGTTGTAATAAGTCACAATACATCTCCTGGAAGACAGGAATTTCTTTCAGTTCACATTGAAAGAAATATATATATAAAATCTATATATATATAAATTCCAAAATCCAAGCGTCAGCAGAAAGGCAGGTATAAAAATGAAACTGTCCAGTTAAAAACATACATTTATTGGAACAACAGATAGTAAGGTAAGCGCTTTCACAACTAAAATTGCTTCATCAGACCTCAGAAATACATCACTTCCTTTTAAACATCACAAGATTCAAAATAGCCAATAGAGTCATATTACATCATTTAAAGACATATCTAAATAAAATGTATCAACTGTATGTTCAAATACATACTAGAATAATGCTAAAATATACTAAGTCAAAAAATAAAAATAGTAGTAATAATAATAATAATAAAAATAAATAAAAATAAAAATTAATAAAAATAAAAATTAATAAAAATCTTATAATGAGGCTCAACACAGCCTAATGTTTCCTCAGGCTCCTGCACCTCAGTCTTGCTGTGATGGCTATATGATCATTTAATCCTTTCCCTAGATGTGCTTTCAACTTAATAATCCATCTCAACTCCTTATTTTGAGTTCTGTTAGAGGTGTCACCTAACCTATCACCTTCTGGAACTAGTTCCAATACATTATATTTAAACTGATGTGCTTCACCCATTGTCAGAGTATGTTTCGCTATAGCACTATAGGTATGCCCCCTCTTGTAACAATAGAGATGGTCTCTAATGCGTTCACGTAGTCTCCTGTTGGTTTTTCCAACATAGAATGATAAACAGCATATACATCTAGCTAAATATACAAGATTCCTGCTATTACAATCAGCTCCCATCTGAAAAATATAAGTTCTCCCTGTGTCTGGATGCTGAAACTCATTACCCTCAAAAATGTGTTCACAGAAATTACAATGTCCACACTTAACTGTGCTCTGTATTGTTGGCATATTGGGAACTTGATTCCTCATGTTCATATACTGTATACGGGGCTGTTTGCCCACTGCTCGAGCAATCTGCGCACCAGTCTGAAGTATTTGCCAGTTCTTTCTTAGGATATTCATTATTGCCCCATTGTCTTTTGTATAGGTAAAAAATAAATGAAACCTGATTATTCATCATGGTAGAGGCTTTGTTGTACCTAGTGGGTTTTGAGAAGTATGGTCTAGCTCTAGTAGTCTGCATGGCTGTTACATCCATGCCTATCTTGTGGATCTCATCTACCCTACCCTCTCTTGATGAAGTCATTCTTCAGCCTGTCAACCTCTAAGTGCCAGTTATCATCCCTATCAGTTAGCCTGGAGCAGCGCATCGCCTGCCCCTTTATGATATTATCAAATATGTGGCTGGGATGCATACTGGTCCTATATAAGTAAGAAGGCTGACAGCACTCTTTAGTACATCTGTCAGTGTGTATGCATCCATCATCTCCAATACAAATGGATATATCCAAAAATTCAATTTTATAAGGTGAATATTTCCCAGTGAATCTCAAAAATTATTTGCTGGAATTCATATTAACAAAATCCCTTAACTCAGCTTCATCTCCTGCCCATATGAAATATAAATCATCGATAAAACGTATATAAAAGACAAGGCATTTCATCGCTAAAGGGTGGGGGAACATATATTGAGTCTCCCATTCTGCCATGATCACGTTGGCATAGCTATTGGCACATGGCGTGCCTATAGCTACGTCTAACAACTGATGGTAATATACACCATCAAATAAAAACACATTATTGTGTAAAATCATATGCAACAAACTGCAAATCAACTCTATATGCGCTACTGAATATGAACTATGTTGCCTCAAAAAACTTTTAACCATCAAAATCCCTGGTATATTGGGAATAACAGTGAAAAGTGAGTTCACAGCATAAGTGGCCATGATGCATCCATTCAAAGGTGTTTCATAACTTTCATTAAAAAAGAATAAATCCTGTAACATCTGTTTAGCATCTCTCAATGTATATTGATACATATCTAAAATTGGCCTCAACTGTTTCTCCACATAGATGGAGAGTGGCTCAGTGAGCCACCCTCCACCTGCTACAATGGGCCTGAGTGGAAGTTTCAAACATTCCTTATGGACCTTTGGAAGCCCCTGTAATGTAGGGATTAGTTTTTTTTCAATAAAGTAAGCATTTAAAGTAATTTGTCTATAAACAACCGCATCATGTAACATTTCAGTAATGGAGGCAAAATAAAAATCACTATCCATCACAATTATTTTCCCACCTTTATCTGCAGATTCAATGACTATACTGTCATCATGTTCAAGTGACGCCAAGGCTAACCTTTCAACATTAGTGAGATTATCAAAACTTTTACTAGAGCGTTTACATGCCTTGCTATCAAAATATGCATACAATTCAGATTCACAAATCTTATAGAAAACTTCAAGAGTAGGGTTAAATAGTGGATTATAAGAACCAGGTTTCTTAAATAGTCCATCCCTTAAAACACATTCAGTGTTAACAATACTATCAACCTCCTGCTCAGTGTTAATCAGTTTTAATTGGATGTTTCGCAAAGCAAGTTTGAAATCAATCAAAGTATCTGCAATGTTAGCAGATGCAGCAGGAATAAAGGACAGACCTTTACTTAGAACAGCAATTTCATTTTCGGATAAATACCTTTTAGAAATATTCAAAATTAAACTCTGTCCATTCTTTCCCACATCATCTTTATTGTGTTGCTGTTCACTTGATCGTCCGGTCTCTGTTTCAGCCTCCCTCGATGGTCGGGAGAGTCCAAAGACTGCTTCCATTTTTCAGATGGGAGCTGATTGTAATAGGAATCTTGTATATTTGGCTAGATGTATATGTTGTTTATCATTCTATGTTGGAAAAACCAGCAGGAGACTACATGAATGCATTAGAGACCATCTCTATTGTTACAAGAGGGGGCATATCTATAGTGCTACAGCGAAACATACTCTGACAATGGGTGAAGCACATCAGTTTAAATATAATGTACTGGAAATAGTCTCAAAAGGTGACAGGTTAGGTGACACCTCTAACAGAACTGAAAATAAGGAGTTGAGATGGATTATTAAGTTGAAAGCACATCTAGGGAAATGATTAAATGATCATACAGCCATCACGGCAAGACTGAGGTGCAGGAGCCTGAGGAAACATTATGCTATGTTGAGCCTCGCTATAAGATTTGAATTAATTTTTATTTTTATTTATTTTTTATTATTATTATTACTATTTTTATGTTTTGACTTAGTATATTTTAGCATTATTCTAGTATGTATTTGAACATGCAGTTGATACATTTTACTTGGATATGTCTTTAAATTATGTAATATGACTCTATTGGCTATTTTGAATCTTGTGATGTTTATGCACCAATTGGAATGTACCTGGCTAGACATCTCCAGCAGCTGGAGAGACCACAGAGGTACCTAACCAAGAGGATTACTGGCCTCAAACAGTTGCCCTATGCAGCACGATTGAAAAAGCTAAGACTGTTCTCTGTTGCATACCGCTTTTTCAGAGGCGATCTCTGTCTAACGTGCAGAGCCATGTCCAACCCAGAATTGTTGAACATGCTCCATCTTAGCAAAACCAAATCTACTCGAGCTACATGCTCTAGGGATATAAACCTCAACACAACAATGAATAGAACATGCTGGAGGGATAGAGTCCCTTCGCAGAGACTTCCCTTACTATGGAACAGGGTCCCGATCTACATAAGACAGAGCCCCTCACTATCACTCTTCAAGAGAAACCTTGATGAGTGGATGGGTAACAGAAAGTTCACACCAGGGATCACACCAACAGCACTACTAAATAGGGGCCAAGGGTACTAGCTGCTAGTACAAAGGTCTAGGGAACTACTAAAGGGGCGGTGAATACCGCACAACGTGGCTGGGCCAATATATGCCTTAGGGCAGATAGCCCAGTACCAACCTATGAACCTATAAGGAAGTGATGTATTTGTATTTGTGAGGTCTAAGGAAGCAATTTTAGTTGTGAAAGCGCTTACCTTACTATCTGTTGTTCCAATAAATGTATGTTTTTAACTGGACAGTTTCATTATTATACCTGCCTTTCTACTGATGCTTGGACTTTGGAATTTTTACTTATTTATTTAACATTCGGGTGTTTATTTGTTTATATTTATATATATATATATATATATATATATATAATGGGTTTACTTTGTTTTGTGGAATCTTATTTCACTAAATTTCATTTCACTGAACTGAAAATATGTATGGCACTGTGTAGAGTACTGTAAGGCAAATAAAAGGTATATGCCCTTTTCCTCACTATAGTGCAATCCTGGAGTTATACTGCAGTGGTGGTGCTGCAGTAGCGTTGTCGCCTCACAGTAAGACTTTGTCCTGTTCGATTCTCAGCTAGAGTGTCTTCTGTGTGGAGACATGCATGAATGGGTGTACCTTTGCTGAAGGTTGTGCATCAGGGCCGGCAACTCGGCACATAAAAATCTACTGCCAATCATTAGCGGACCGGAGTTCTGCTGTGGCGACCCCTAACCGGGAAAAGCCGAAAGACACAACAAGTGCAATCCTGGAGTTAGTACATATAGTTAGCGGGGGTGTGGGGAGCACAGCCTCCACATTGGGGGGTGTGTGGGTTGTAGCACCCCACCTTGTTTTATATTGTATTTTACCAAAAACTTCAAAACAATACATTTTAAACAATAGACATGCACAGTTGCAACACCAGTGGCTAACTCTCCAGAAGACAATATGTACTGAAAGCCCCAAACTACTCATACTAACTCCAGGATCACACTACAGTGAGGAAAAGGGAATATACCATTTACTTGCCTTATTGTATTTTACCAAAAACTTCAAAACAATACATTTTAAACAATAGACATGCACAGTTGCAACACCAGTGGCCAACTCTCCAGAAGACAATATGTACTCAAAGCCCCAAACTACTTATACTAACTCCAGGATCACACTACAGTGAGGAAAATGGAATATACCATTTACTCTACACAGTGACATCTACAGTGGATATAAAAAGTTTACACACCCCTGTTAAAATGCCATGTTTTTGTGATATAAAAAATAAGACCACAATAAATCATTTCAAAACTTGTCCCACCTTTAATATGATCTATAACAAATCAATCAACAATTCAATTGAAAAACAAATCTGTTAGGGGAAAAAATATAAAAAATGTAGAATACGCTGACTGTACACACCCTTAAACTAATACTCTGTTGTGTGTGCACACCCTTAAACGAATACTTTGTTGAAGCACCTTTTGATTTAATTACAGCATTCAGTCTTCTTGGGTAGGAGTCTATCAGCATGGCACATCTTGACTTGGCAATATTTGCCGATTCCTCCTTTCAAAAGCGCTCCAAATCTGTCACATTGCGAGGGCATCTCTTGTACACAGTCCTCTTCAGGTCACCCCAAAGATTTTCAATTGGATTTAGGTCTGGGCTCTGGCTGGGCCATTCCAAAACTTAAATTTTCTTCTTGTGAAGCCATTCTTTTGTTGATTTGGATGTATGCTTGGGGTCATTGTCATGTTGAAAGGTGAAATTCCTCTTCATCTTCAGCTTTCGTGCAGACACCTGAAGGTTTTGGGCCAGAAGTGACTGGTATTTTGAACTGTTCAAAATTCCCTCCATCTAGGTGCTTAGGATTTCCCTCTCTCTTCCCCCCCTTGGCTGACCTGGTGTGACTCAGTTTGAACTCTACAGTTCCCTATAAAATGAAGTCTGCAGGACTGCAATTGGTCACATAACAAAATCAGTTTCTCTCAGCATTTAAGCAGACTGAACTCTACAGTTGTATACAGGACTGCAATTGGTCACATAACAAAATCAGTTTCTCTCAGCATTTAAGCAGACTGAACTCTACAGTTCCCTACAAAATGGAGTCTACAGGACAGCAATTGGACACATAACAAAATCAGTTTCTCTCAGCATTTAAGCAGAGTAAGTTGCACACAAAAAGCATTTGTTAAGCTTTCACTTACAGTGCTGTGCAAGTAAACAGGTCACCATTTTTGGTCAGCCATAGGGCTCTTTTTTCTACTTGAGTGTTTGCTTCCTTCCCCCCCCCTGTAACTTAAGTAAACTGACTCTTGCATTAAGAACTTACCTTATAGCTTTAGGACACCTTAGGAAACCTTGTAAACTGCAATAGCCCCACTACGCTTGGGCTCTCTTCGCTCCCCTCCCTGCTCCCAATTCCCTACCGCCCCCAGTAACTCTAAATTTATAGTACTATAGCCACTCCCCCACTTTCTAGATCCTATATGCTTTCATCTGGGATAATTCCTCCCACCCCCATAATTCTACCTACATTTTAATAGCACCTATTGGCTTTCATTTGGCATTCTCCCATCCGCCTTCCAGTACCTTTACCTCACCACTCTATTCTCTGGTGTTGCATCACCAGGTAAAACAGTTCCTTAACTCACTAGCTGAATCACAGATAATGATATACTCCTCTTTACTACCCCTCTTGTTCGCAGCATACCTCCTTACCTTGTATGAAAACCAGTTTCTCATGGGATTTCAGGTCCCGAAAGGCCATACTATCACCCCAGCTGTAAAACCTCCCACCTTCAAGCATACTTACAGTACCAGGTCCTATCCAACATCTTGTTCAGTCTATCAACATCTCAACCCCAGGCACATTAGCTGTAGATCTAAACACTGCCACAGACTAATAAACAAATTCCTGAAGTTCATCACCAAGTATAGACTTAACCTAATACATGGTGGTGATATTCACCCCAACCCTGGCCCACCCACTTCAGATGCACATACCCCCTCTACTTGCAATCTAAGCTACAAACCTACAATTAATAGGCCAACTAACTCTCTCCTAGCCTGTCATCTCAATATTAGAAGCATTAATAACAAGGTACATGAATTGCATGCACTTCTGAATGTCCACTCCCCTGAAATTCTCTGTTTATCTGAAACCTGGTTAAATCCTAACACTACAGACAATGAAGTGTTACCACCTGGGTACAACATACACAGGCTGGATCGTGCTTCCAGGAAGGGGGGTGGGGTAGCTGTACTCTATAAATCTGAGTTAAATGTCACCACAGATGTAATACAACCACCTCATATTAATAACTCAGAGATTCTTGCCACCGAATTGCAACTTAATAAAAATAAATGCATTAATATCATCTGTATGTACATTCCCCCTGGTAACAATATATCTACACTTGAAGATATCCTGTACTGGCTATCATGTCACTACCCCCAGGAAACCCGACTACTTGGAGACTTTAACATAGACTGGGATAGGTAAACCCAACCAAAAACAAAGCATACTTGACTGGGTACTCATAAATAGTCACCCCCAACTGTACACCTCTGGTACCCCCCCTGATGGCCTAAGCAATCACCTTCTCACATATGTAATTAAGCACAAAGCCATTAATTCCCAACAACCCTTGCTCAGAAAGGTTAGAAACAATAAAAACTTGGACCCTGCCAAATTCCAACAAGAACTAAACTCATGCAATTGGTCTATTCCAAAACACCTCCCCTTAGAGGAAGCCGTAGCACTTTAACAACAAATTCCTTGAGATTTGCGTGCACCTGTTCGTTCAAAGAGGGCAAAGGAAAAAACTGTGTCATGGCTTTCTAAAGAGTCTAAACTCAAAATTACCCTTAGAAACAAAGCATGGGCTTTATGGTGTTCTTCTAAAGACCCCCAAGATCACATTAAATACAGGCAATCCAGGAACGAAACTAAAAAATCCATTTTACAAGACAAAAAACAATACTATGGCGATTTACAGACAGTAAATCAAAATAACCCTCAGAAGTTTTGGGCAGGTTTAAATAATCTACTACATCCTGGACAAACTTCAACCCCAATCCCTGCTGCTACTATTGATAACACCCCTGAAGATGTTGATGACAGTTTTAACCGATTCTTTACTGAGACAATTCAAGCCCTAGCTTGCCAACTACCTCCTAGCTCCCCTGGTCCTGAAAGTAGCACCCCTAGAAATGTACAGTTGTGTACCTACCATAAATGTAGATGTTCGAGTGTATTCACTGTTGCACTCATTACACTTGGGTTATCCTGCTGGCAGGCTACCTGCAGTCAGCCTGCATTCCAGAGTCCTGGTCCAGCGTCGGTTGCGGTCGCCTCTTCCCTGACGTCAGTGCGCCAGGGGTATATAAGATGCAGCCGATGCCATTTTCTTCAGTTTTTCTTGCCCCAAATGTCAGGTGCCGCCAAAAGGGTAGGCTAAAAACATTGCTTATAAAAAGCATGCACTAAAATAAACAATACCTTCCTCTACAAGCAAATACATCACATAGGTTGTATAGAATAGAGAAGTACAGATAAGTCCCAGCAAAGAAAAGGGGGATGGAGGGTGGGTAACCTGGACTGCAACAGTAAATACACTCGAACATCTACATTTATGGTAGGTACACAACTGTACTATGTTCATCATGTTTCACTGTTGCAGTCATTACACTTGGGGTTGAATCCCAAAGCTGAGGTTGGGTGGCTGGGTCTAAATAGAATTAGGATTGGCTATGAGGCCCTGCAGAACTGCAGTGGCAAAGCCTGCACTGGATTTAGAGTAAAGAGGTAAGTGGTAGTGCTTGGTAAAAGTGTGCACTGAACTCCAAGTTGCAGCCTCCAAAATTTCCTTGGTTGGTACTCCTCTGAGAAAGGCTGCCGATGTGGCTGCTGCCCTGGTCGAATGTGGCCTAATGCCCTTAGGCACTGATTTGCCATACTGTGCATAGCAGAAACGAATGCAGTGTCCTATCCATTTTGAAATAGTCTGCTTTGAGATAGCCTTTTCTTGTGATCCTGCAGCATATGCCACTAAAAGTTGCTCAGTCTTTCTGAAAGCTTTAGTTTTGTCCAAGTAGAAGCATAGCTGCCTGTGTATGTCCAAAGAATGCAGAAGTCTCTCCCCTTTATTCTGGGGATTTGGATAAAAAGTAGGCAAATGAATGATTTGATTAAGAGCCACACTGGATACCACCTTTGGCATAAATGTTGGGTTTGTCCTTAGAGAAACCCTGTCCGGATGGAAAATGATAAAAGGTCCCACTGCCATTAATGCCTGTAACTCTGAGACTCTTCTTGCTGAAGTTATTGCTAGGAGCAGAGCTGTTTTCCATGATAAGAATTTTATCTCAGCTGTATTGGCTGGCTCAAAAGGAGGCAGTGTGAGTTTTTCCAAGATAAAATTGAGGTCCCATGTAGGTAACGGTGCTCTCCTTGGGGGTCTTATGTTTTTGGCCCCTCTGAGGTACTGCCTTAGCAGTGGATGTGAAAAAATAGATGGTATTGTAATGAGCTGAAATGGCAAAAGCATGGATCTTAATTGATGAGAAGGATAGGCCTTTGTCCAGCATCTCAGTTAGGTATTGTAAAATCTGAGGAATATTTGGAACAAGCGGGTCAATTCCCTGTGCCTGATTCCAATTTGGAACAAGCGGGTCAATTCCCTGCGCCTGATTCCAAGCACAGAATCTCTTCCATTTTTCTACATAAGATTTTCTGGTGCTGGGCCTCCTGGCTTCCAAAATGACATCCACAGCTGCTTTAGAGAGAGGTGTGCTCTGAGAGGTTATATTTATTTGCCATGCAGCCAGATTTAAGGTTCTGAGTTGGCTGTGCAGGATCTGATTGTTTTGTTGGGTCAAAAGATGAGGAATTTGAGGTAAAGTCCAGGCTGAGCCTTGAGACAGGCTCTTTAGGATTGGGTACTAGTGCTGGCGTGGCCAGTCTGGGGCAATCAGAATCATTTTTGGCTTCTCTTGTCTGACCTTTAGGAGTACCTTGGGGAGGAGAGGCAGTGGAGGAAAGTCATAAACTGTCAGGGTTTTCCAGCTGAATGATAGAGCATCCACCTTCCATGCTTGTGTGTGGTACGTCCTTGTGCAGAATCTCTGTAGTTGGCAGTTGTCAGGGGAGGCAAATAGATCCATGTCTGGGCATCCCCATTTCCTTGTTATCATGCTGAAGACTTGTGGATCTAGTTTCCACTCGTGAGGGTCCATGAGGTTTCTGCTTAGTTCGTCTGCCAGAGTATTTGTCTTTCCTGGCAGGAATTGTGCTTGCAGATGTACTTGATAGGTCAATGCTGTGTTCCACAAAATCATGGTTTGCCTGCAGAAAGGGTAGGAATGCGTGCCCACTTGCTTGTTTATGTACCACATGACTGTAGTATTGTCCGTCTTTAGCAATAGTGGTCCTGGATGGAGTAGATCCTTGAAGACTGTCAGGGCATTCTGTACAGCTAGCATCTCTTTTTGATTGATATGAAGATGCCTTTGGCTTGCGGGCCACGTGCCCTGAAAACATTTTCCTGCCATGTGTGCCCCCCAGGCATAATCCGATGCATCTGTTGTTAGTGTCTGCCTGGCTGTGGGTAAAGTGAATGGCTGTCCCTTGTGGTGACAGGCCAGTGCCCACCATCGAAACTCCTGTTGCAGGCAGGGAATGAGAGTAATTATTGTTTCCAGGCTGTGGCAATGCTGAGTCCAAACACTTTTTAGATACCATTGTAGCTTCCTCATATGCAATCTTGCATATGGAATTAGCAGAATGCAGGATGCCACGAAACCTAAAGCCTGCAGAATTTTTCTTGCAGGTAACTGGGTTTTTGTTGCCATCATTTGGAAGTAATGAGTCAGTTGCCTTTGTTTGTCTGGTGTGAGATAAGCCATCTGGGCAGTTGTATTTAAGCTTGCGCCCAGGAATATTATCACTTGAGAGGGCACTAGTTTTGATTTCTTTTCGTTTACTGTGTACCCTATCTGAGGGAGTAGTTTCTGTAGGCCCAATACCTTGAGTTTCCAGAGGCCTAGTTGCCTCCACGTGGGAGTCAGAGGCGGCCTGTGACTCTGAGGTAGCGGTGTCAGGGGCTGCGAAAGCGCCTCACTGAGAACCGGCGACTGGCCTAGAAGAGGCTTCGTCGGTTTTGGACCTCGGATGCCTGTCCTTTTCTTTTTCCTTGCGCTTTTTATGAACTCCGATCGTCAGCTGTTCCGATGGCATTATATAGCTAAACCTTCAGTCAAAATAATGAAAAGCAAAATCGTACCGACGCTTAATAGTGCATTGGTTAAATCTAGCACAAAAACGACAACTAGCAATGTCGTGGTCATGGCCTAGGCAAGGAATACAGTAAGAATGAAAATCCTTATGAGGTATTTGCTTCCCACAAGAAATACAACTGTTAACTTTTACTGACATCGGTCTGGAGCAAGAAAAAGTTTCCCCAACGGGGTACTTAGCTTTACTGAAGACTTCGGATCTGAAATTCAATTTCGGAAATCTCAGGAGTCGGTCGACCGGCACTTGCGAACTGCTTTTGCTTCGGGCACCGCGCGGCAAGAAAGACTGAAGAAAATGGAGTCAGCTGCATCTTATATACCCCTTGGCACACTGACGTCAGGGAAGAGGTGACAGCAGCCGACGCTGGACCAGGACTTTGGAATTCAGGCCGACTGTGGGTAGCCTGCCAGCAGGATAACCCAAGTGCAATGACTGCAACAGTGAAATACGATGAATATCCTACTCACGTTCAGCTTCCAACCAGTCACCACTTCACTTATCCGTACCTTGATCAAAAAAATAAAACCCACTACACTTTCTGCTAATCGACTCCCTGCCTAATACCTACAAAATTCAGCTGATACTATTGCTTACCCCGTCTCAATACTAATCAATCGAAACACAGTAGAAGCTAAAATTCCCTCCATCTGGAAAATATCCTATGTAATCCCACTTCACAAAGGAGGTAGCTCTACTGAATTCTCCAATTATAGGCCAACAGCTATACTCTCTCCACTTGCAAAGATTATGGAAAAATGTATTCATAGACAACTCATGCACCACCTAATCCAGAATCACCTTATGGCAGACACTCAGCATGGCTTCCATCCTCATCACAGCACTACTTCAGCCCTCCTAGCCTTTACCAACACCATAAACCATAATCGCAACAATAATTATATATCCTCAGCCCTCTTCTTGGATCTTTCCAAGGCATTTGATATGGTTGATCACCAACTTTTAATCCACACACTGCAAACATTCTGTCTAGATACTAGAGCCCTTCAATGGTTTCAATCCTACCTGAATAGTCGACAGCAGGCTGTCCTCTGGCAGAACAAACTCTCTAACCTTCTACCTAACACCCTTGGAGTACTACAAGGCTCTATACTAGGGCCCTTGCTGTTCTCCATCTTCATTAATGACCTTTATACTGTCATCCCAAAAGTCAGCTGTATCCAATATGCTGATGACTCTACTCTGATTTATTCGGCCACATCTCCAATAAAGTTATGGTCAGCTACCCAGACCACCTTTAATACAATAGAAAACTGGCTTTCTGAACGTCGTCTGATCCTAAATCCCCAAAAAAACTAAAATGCTGTTATTTTCACCAACAAGTAGGTCTACCGCTTTCACCTTTACCATAAATTCAAATGATGGCACAATAAACTCCCCTGACACCTCTACAAAACTATTAGGTGTCATCATAGACAATAATCTAAAATTCGGCCTACATGTTAACCAAACTATCAAAACTATCAATAAAAAACTAGGGTCACTTTACAGAATAAAAGCCTTCCTAACCCCTCCAGCTAAAATTGCCATAGCTCGCTCTCACCTTCTTTCAACCCTTCTATATGCATCCCCTCTACTCTCGAATTTAAACAAGACTGTCCTTAAACTCTCAATTTGCTACAACCACATTGCCAGGTTTGCCACTGGGCTGCCTTTTAAGACACATCATTGCATCAATCTAAATCAGCTTTGGTGGCTTGAACTACCCAGCCTAATCCAGTATAACCAACTGACTATGGCCTATAAAATCCTCTATAATCCGGACAATACTCCTGCACTTAAAAATATTATCACCCCCTATAACAATCCTAGACTGCTTTGATCCTCTAACAAACTACTAATTCAGACTAGCAAAATTAATAACACAACCAGTGACTCTCTCTTTGCATACTCTAAAGTAGATCATGGAACTCTCTTCCAGCTGATATTACCTTACTTTCCACCTTAGGTCAATTTAAAACTGGACTCAAACAACATTTGTCACTTAACTGGCTATGTCAATGCATCAAGCCTGGCTAACTCTCTCTAGAATGTGTATAAATCTGTTAACCATCTTAGTGTGTAATTTAATTTAATCCTGATTTGCGCTCAGGATTAACTCTAACCTGTGGAACTTGTTTAACTTGCTTACTTACGTAATCTCTGTAAATAGTCTGCTTGTAATATGTAATGCTGGTATTATGTAATGTTGTATCTGCTTACCTTTGGAGCTTTTCTCCCTGGGCCTCCGCTGAACATGGACACGCATCCAGTCGGACTATCCTGGTCAACAAATGTAAAATAAATAAAAAATAAAATAAAGCCCCAGTTCCAGCTGAAGAAAAGCAACCCCAAAGCATGATACTGCCACCACCATGCTTCACCGTGAGGATGGTATTTTTTGGTGATGCAAAGTGTTGTTTTTGCGCCAAATGTACCTTTTGGAATTGTGGCCAAAAAGTTCAAGCTTGGTCTCATCAGACCATAACACATTTTCCCACATGTTTTTGGGAGACTTGATGTATTGTTTTGCAAATTTTAGCTGGGCATAGATCTTTTTCTGTATAAGAAAAGGCTTCCATCTTGCAAACCTACCCCAATGGAGAATACGGGAGATTGTTGTCACAAGTAGTACACAACCAGTACTTGCCAGAAATTCCTGCAGCTCCTTCAGTGTTGCTGTTGGCCTCTTGGCAGCCTCCCTGACCAGTTTTTGCCTTGTCTTTTCATTAATTATGGAGGGATGTCCAGTTCTTTGCAATGTCACTGTTGTCCCATATTTTCTCCACTTTTTGATGACTCTTCACTGTGTTCCATGGTATATCCAATGCTGTGGAATTTTTTTTTGTACCCTTCTCCTGACTGATACCTTTCAATAATGAAATCCCTTTGATGCTTTGTAAACACTCTATGAAGCATGTCTTTTACTGTAGCAGGCAACTGAGTAAATGTCAGGACAATCCTACTAGGACAGCTGAACTTTATTTGAGGTTAATCAGAGTCTCTTTAATTGATGGCAGGTGTGTACTCAAGAAGACTAAATGCTGTAATTAAATCAAAAGGTGCTTCAACAAAGTATTAGTTTATGGGTGTGTACACAGAACAAAGTATTAGTTTAAGAGTGGGCACACTTATGCAACCAGCGTATTGTACATTTTTTTTTTTTTATATTTTTTCCCCTAACAGATATGCTTGTTTTTCAATGGAATTGTACAGGTTATAGGTCACATTAAAGGTGGTTCATAACACACCTATGAACCACCTTTAATGTGACCTATAACCTGTACAACTAAAGTCACCCTAGCTAAAACTTTCCTGCTTCCCTTTAGTTGAGGTGCTTAGGAAGTGTTTATTTCTGTAGAAAAATCCTAATTTCTGGTGTGTTTTCATTATATACTGCTGGATGTGGAGGTCGAATTTCAGTTGACTATCAATAATGACTCCATGTAGTTTGGTGTGCTGTACTATTTCAATGATTGTATTACATGTCAAGTGTATTTTGTACGGATCTATGTCAGAAGGGGAACTTTTTGGGTGAGAGGATAAGTTCAATTTTATTAGGATTAAGGAAAAGTTGAGCATTAGTAAGCCAGGTTTCAATGGCAGTAAAGGACTTATTTGTGCTGGAGAGTAGTTTTATAAGTGTACTAGAGCAGACAATAGTGGTATCATCTGCATATTGAATGAGAGTTCCAGGGGATGAGGAAGTATGTACGTTATTTCTGATGTTAAACAGTAGGGGGCCTAGGATGGAGCCTTGCAGGACTCCTGTAGTGTTATGAAAAAAGGGAGAAAGTTTATATAATCATTTATTGGCTTGTTTCTGATCAAGTAACTAACTTTTGAACTACTGTACTGTGGAATGCGGAATTAAGTGGTAGGAAGCAGTGTCAAAGGCTTTAGAGAGGTCAAGGAATACTGCAGTTACATAGCTTCCTGCTTCTCTATCTCTGTTCGTGGTGCCAGTAAAGGATATTAAAGCTGTGGTCAGGGCAGAAGCCAAACTGAGTTGGTGTGAGTAGGTGATTTTGTAGTAGGTGTTGCATTAGTTGTTGGTGGACACATCTTTCAAGAATTCTGGAGATAAAATAAATATGGGACAGATACTGGATGGTTCTGTTTAGTTTCCTCCTTTGTGGATGGGACCGATAGGAGACAGTTACCATAGGTTCATAGGACGATATTAGGCTAATGGCCCGGAGGCCCTTATAAGCCTTGCCAAGAATTTCACCCATGTTCCCACAAAGTCAGCACCTGTTTTCCCTGACCAGCAGGGACAAAGGTGGGATCCCAGGGGTACATTTTTGGTTTACCATCCAGTCGTCCAGGTTCCTCTTAAAGAGGGCTAGTGAGGTACTCTGCTTGACATGGAGAGGAAGTCTATTCCACAGATGGGGGAGTCATTGGGACACAAATCTAACCCACCAACAAGTTCTATTAATGTTACGGACCAGGCTGAGACCTTGCATGCGGGTTGCGTGAGTGGACTCTGACTTACGGATATGCAGCAACTCATCAAGGCTGTGTGCGAGACGGCCTTGTATGCCAGACACAGGTCACCTCTGAGCAGTCTGTCGAAGACTGAGTAGAGGGACAGGGCTTTTAGCCAATCTGTAAAAGGATAGGTGTTTGAGATGCTGGATTTTCCTGGTCAGGCACCTCTGTGGTCTCTCCAACTGCTGCATGTGCTTGGCAAGGTACATGCCAAAGGGGGCATTGTACTCAATAATGGGTCTGATAAGGGAGGAGTACAGGGATGTTATGATCTCCTTGTTCCTGGATGAAATACCCTTATTTATGAGGTGGGCCATAGGCTAGGAACTAGTGATTCTGATACAGATCTATTGATTAGGATACTGATTGGGTAGGCTATGGAATCAGTGGCTAGTTTAAGGTACAGCAGTGGGAGACTGTCTGCCGAGGTGGAGCACGGTTTTAGTTTTAGCAGTAGTCTTCTTATAGTAGCTGTAGGTATAGGCTGAAAGGAGAAAGTGGTCGAGTTATCATTGTGTGTTTTTTATGGCTATTATAGTGGACAGGACTGGAGATAGATGGAGATATTATTGGTGGTACAGTTAGATGTGGAGGGTCTGGTGTTGGAGGTGTTTGACAGCAGGTCGGCTAGAGATTTTATAAAGTGCTTGTTGAAATCTTCGGCCACTAGGGATGGAGGGGCATCTGGTGTTGGGCAGTGTTCTATGTATCTGGGTTAAGTAAGGTTGATATAGAATGCCAGATTTTGCTGGGGATGGTTCTGTGTTCAAGCTGAAGGTGGGAGTGGTAAGATTGCTGTCTTTGTTCACTAACTTTTTCATGGTGCTGCTGAGTTATCTGAAATGGATAAGATTTCCCTCACTTTCATTAAGCTTCCAGGTGTCCCAGGCTATGTCTCTTTGTTTCATAAGGTTTTTACATTCTTTGGTAAGCCATGGGGCTGTATTCTTTTTAATTCTTTTAGAACGTACAGGGGCTAGAGTATCAAGTATATGTAGAAAGACAGTATTGAAATATAGCACTGCTTCATTGAGGGGAAGAAGCTTTAGAGGTGTCCAAGTTATTTTCAAGTACATAATTAAATTGTTGTTGACTGAAGTTAGTTAAATTCCAGACTGATTTCAGAGTATGTTTTTTTGGTTGTTGTGTGTTGGCTTTAATGTTAAATGTATGTAGATGGTCACTAAGGGAATCAGAAAGGGTACCTGCCCTTACTGCCACCATAAAAAAAAATATCAAAAAAACTCAAACCTACTACAGCTCCTGACAGCCAACCCACAGACTACCTTAGAATCGCTGCAGTAGCCATCTCACATCCTGTCTCCATCCTCAAACTGCTCCATCACGAACAAATCCCATCTATCTGGATAACAGTCCACATTATCCCACTACATAAGGGCATTAGTTCAACAGAACTTTCCAACTACCAACCAATTTCTAGCCTCTCTCCCCCCCATCAAAAATTCTCAAAAAATGCATTCATACCAAATTCCTATGCTATCTTCTTACTAGCAATCTCCTATACAACACTCAACACCGATTCCGTCCCCAACCATAGTACAACCACTGCCCTACTAAGCTTCACTAACCACCAAATTTCTCAGAAGTGAAGGAAACCTGGCCTCATCTATCTTGGTGGACCACTCAAAAGCATTTCACATGGTTTCACATTCTAGACTCTTAAATACATTATCTGAATTTAGAACTAGACATTCCACTCTTGCCTGGTTCCAGAGCTATCTCACTGGGAGGCAACAAGCAATAAAATGTATTTATTTATTTTACATTTGTTAACTGGGAAATTCCGACTGGACCAGGTCCATTTTCAGCGGAGGCCCGGGGAGAAAAGCTCCAACATCAAGTTATACAAATACAGTACATCCAGCATAATACACAAAACAGGTTACATCATGTATGCTGAGCATAGTAATATAACAAGAAATTAATAAAAACACTCCAGGTAAAAGAAGATATAGAACATGGGTAAAAAGACCATGTCAGTTCTACACTGGTAAGAGAAGAAAATATATCAAGTAAGATTTTACAGTTAAAAGTACCCTTTCAGATGACCAAGCCTACAGGGGATCAGAGCTCCAGCATGTGATCAGAGAGGAAAACCCTCTCTCATAGGTTCATAGGTTCATACTAGGCTATCTGCCCTAGGGCATTTATAAGCCTAGCAAGAGTGTGTTTGGCTTTCGCCACCCATTTTAAATTAATTTTGCTATGCCCTTTTTTGAGGTTAGTATACTGTGCCTCTGTCTAACAGTGACACAGAAGTGATACCCGGGAGGTAAACCTACGATCTCCCATCCACTCATCAAGATTCCTCTTGAAGAGAGTCAATGAGGGACTCTGCCTAACCTGGACTGGGATTTTATTCCAGAGTGAAGGGAGCCTCTGGGTTATGAATCTGTCCCTCCAGCATGTCCTATTTATTTCAGTGCTGAGGTTCAAGTCTCTTGAGCGCGTAGCTCGATGGGATTTGGATTTTCAGAGGTGCAGCATGTCCATTAATTCCGGGTTGGACATGGCTTTATAAGTCAGGCACAGATAGCCTCTGAGCAGGCGGTATGCCACTGAGTAGAGCTGGAGTTTTTTTAACCGGGCAGCATATGGCATCTGTTTGAGCCCTATGATCCTCTTGGTGAGGTACTTTTGGGGTCTTTCCAGTTGCTGCAGGTGTCTGGTAAGGTACATCCCAAAAGGGGCATTGTATTCAATTATGGGCCTGATGAGGGATGAGTAAAGAGGCACGATGACCTCTCCCCTGATCTAGATGTGAATCCCTTCATGATTAGGTGGGCTATATAAAATGTTTTTCTAACCACTTTGGCCACGTGGTTGTCAAATGAGAGATTGCTATCAACTTGGGTCCCCAGGTCCCTAATTACTTCTTCTGTACTTAATGGATTACCACCTATGTGGTAATTTGTGGGCACTTTGTTTTTGCCAAAGGGGATGACTATACACTTTTTGGCATTTAGCTTGAGGCCATGGCTCTGGCACCAGTTGTCTGTTTCTATGAGGCCCTTTTGGAGGATGCTTGTGTCGGCTGGAGAGTCGATTATGGCACCCAGTTTGCAGTCATCTGCGAACTTACTCAGCCACAGTCCTTCCGTGTTGGCCTGTACCTCCGAAAAATATATACCGAACAAGAGGTGCCCCAGGACTGAGCCTCGGGGGACGCCACTTGTAACTGGTTTGGAGTCTGACATGGCTCCAGCAATTCTAACCATGTGGGTTCTGTCCTTGAGCCAGTTTGCAACCCATCTAGTGACATAGGGGTTTATATTTAAGCTGGTGAGCTTATCTACAATGCCCGAGTGGGGCATTGTATCGAAGGCTTTTGCGAGGTCCAGGTAGGCTGTGTGGACCACCTTCCCCTCAATGGCCTTGGTGACTGTTTCAAAGAAATCAACCAGGTTTAAGAGGCAGGATCTGCCCTTAACAAAGCCAAACTGGGTAGGATCCAGTGTCTGTAGGTCCCCAATATCTTTATTTATGAGGTCCATGATGATCCTTTCCATAGCTTTGCAGACCAAGCTAGTCAGGCTTATGGGGTGATAGTTTCCAGGATCCGTTGAGGCACCACCTTTGTGGAGAGGGACCACTGTTGCTGTATGCCACTCTTTGTGTACATATCCTGTAGTAAGGCTGAGATTGAACTGTAGTTTTATGTTTGGGTTTAGCTCTTCTTGGAGTTCATGTAGGATGCAGCACGGGACACCGTCTGGTCCCATTGATGCTGTGTTTTTTGCTTTGGAGAGGGCAGCTCTTACCTGAGCATCTGAGATGTCAGGGGGGCAGCACTCTGCTGGGATAAATATTTGCCCTTTTGGTGGGGGGGGGAGTTTGTGCTGAACCTGTCAGCTAGGATGTTGGCAATGTCTGTGGGTTCGGTGTATTTTTTGTCATTTTGGACTAATTCTGAGCATATCTGGGAATTCCCACCCAGGTTCCTAACATAACTAAAGAAGGCCTTGTGATTATCCTTGGTGTCCTGTGCAATTTTTCTCTCGAAGCTGGCCTTAGACGATTTTATGAGTGCCCGTAGTTTTTTGCTAATACTGATCAGAGATGCCTTCCCTTTTTGGGATTTTGCTCTATCATGTAGTAGCTTCCTCCTTCTATTGTATAGTTTGTTTATGGCTGGGGTCCACCAGACAGGACGTCTGCCTTTGGAGGATTGGGTCTTGGTTTTATATTTGGGATTGCATGATCCATGCATTCCTGAAGGTGTTCACAGAATGCGTTTATAAGGGATTCTGCGGTCTGGGCCATATTTTTCACAGGCCCGGGGGCTTTGAAGGATTCCACCTCGGTTTTGAGGAGTGTGAAATCTGCTTTAGAGAAGTTTTTCACTGTGGTTTTCAGGGCAGGGGGTGGAGTCGGGATGTGAATATCCAGTGAGATTAGTTTATGGTCTGATCTTAGCAGTGAGGGATACACTTCTGGTCTGGAGCATAGAGTCCCCATGTTGGTGATGATCAGGTCCAGTATGTTTTCCCCTCTTGTGGGAGTGGTAACAAGCTGTTCCATAGCATTTGAGTTTATAAATTCTAGGAACCTTTGGGCTAGGGTGTTGCAGCTAGAGTAATGCTCCCAGTCTATGTTTGGGTAGTTGAAGTCGCCCAATATAATGGTGTTTGGAGAGACCTTCATATTTTCCAGTGTTCTCAGGAAGGCCGAGTGGGGTTCCTGGGTTTGGGAGGGTGGTCTGTAGAAGGCTATAAACTGGAAGGCAGCTTTACCCACTGTTAGTTGCAAATGGATAGTCTCTGATGCTTTGTGCTGTGCCGCCAACCTGGAGGTGTGGGTATCATTGAAGAATATTGATACTCCCCCTCCTTTTGTAGTACGGTCCAAGTTTTGGGGCCGAAAAGCATGGTATGAGGTATAACCTGGTAGTGCTGGGGTGCTCTCGGGAGCCTTGAACCAGGTTTCTGTTACTGCACAGATATTGATGTTCTCCATGCTAAGGAGAGTTTCAAGTGTGTGCATCTTGAGGTTTAGACTTCTGGCATTGAGTAGCATTACTCTTAGTTTCTTATCCCTTGTGATACCTATGGAGGTGGGTTTGTCTTTTGAGCCTTGCCTAAAAGGCACTATGGGGTAGCAAAAGCCTTTGCCAATATTCGAAAGCCCAGGGGTGACAGGTGCAAGCCGTCCCTAGCGAAGCATCGTGGCTTGTCGAGCATGTCATCCCAGGCTGACAGGCATTGGATCCCCTTTGAATGACACCAATACTTAAGCCAATTGTTGAAATTGATCATCTTGTCTTCATACTGTGGCATCATTCTTGGTGAGAGTAAGATGCTACTCAAGGTCAGGGTCATACCGGCCTGGGCTACATGCTCAGAGAGCTCCTCTATGTCTCTTTTCATGTAGTCCAGGGAGGTACATCTCAGGTCATTCACACCAGCATGGACAATGACTGAGTCAGATTTGTACTTGCCTTGGAGTGACCTGAGTGCTTGTGTTATGTGGCGGATCCTAGCGCCCGACAGGCAGCTCACCGTGACCTTCTCCTTGTTCAGCCTGGTGAGCGGGACGTCAGTGTGCCTGACGATAGAGTCACCTATTACAAGTGTATCAGGTGTGTTGTTTAGCCTTAAGGGCTGTGACTGTTCGGCACACTGGCTTTGTGAGCTATGTGTTGCATGAGTTTTGTTTTGGGGTAGCGGTTGCTTGGGTGTCTGCTTTGGAGGTCTCTGCTGCTTAGGCAGATTTTTATTTAGAGCCTCCGAGTATGTTTTTGTGTGTTTATGTGTTTGGTTTGCTGTCGTGGTAGGTCTATGTGAGATTGAAATTGTAGTGAGTGTGGTTTCCTTCTCCTCCTGACTGGTTTTGCCAGTACTGAGTTGAGAGAGCTTAGCCTCCAGTATGGCTATATGGTTGCATCTCTCACATGTGTTGGAATTTGTTGGGAGGAGGAGAGGGTTGTTTGTGTACATGAGGCAGTTGTAACATTGCCTCAAGATTCCGAGATTCACCAGCTGGACCAGAAAGGAGATTGACAACTGACCTTTGGACATGCCAGAATAGTATTGGGAATTCCTTTATAATTGAAAAAAAAGGGCCAATGGGGAGCGAGGTACTCAAGGGGAGTTTGTGAGGGTGTAGTGATTTTAATATTTTAGTGCTGACTTTTATAATTGCTTTAGTGAGCAAGTGCCAGGTAACTTAAATGCAAAGTGTTTCAGGTAACTTAAATGCAAAAATGACAAACAGTAACTTTCTTTCAAGTGAAACAAGGAAATAAGTACAGTAAGCAATGCAGATATCACTAGGGATCCACAGAAGCACTGAAAAGCCGCGTTTTAGGTGGAATTAGCGTTTCAGGGAAATAAGCAAACAAACAAGCAGCATACAAATAAAGCCAGATTCAGCAGGCCTGGATCTAGTCTATACTACAGCAAACAAGGTGTACCAATTTCAGTAAGAAACAGTTCAAATATGCAGGCAATATAAGCCCTTTAACCAGAAATTCCCAGCTCAGAAGGGCAGAGTCCAGCCTCTCCTCCCACAAGAGTGCAGACCACAAACCTTCTTAATGTAAAATAACTGGCCTGAAGCCCAAGTGCTTAAACCAGAACTAATACACTTTGAGAATAACAGACACTGAGCCCTCAATCAGCAGTTCACAACTTAGAAGGATGTAAGCTATCTGTCCTGCCACCACAGTGCAGGCCACAAACCTTCCTAATGTAAAACAACTGGTCTGAAGCCCAAGTGCTTAATCCAAAAGACTTAGAATGATAGCTACACTTTAATCAAGTTACTACCAAGCAGTAATAAATACAATTGAATACTTTAAAGAATGCCTGGATTAGTGCTCAAGTTATACAAACAAAGCTAGATTCAGCAGGCCTGGATCTAGTCTATGCTACAGTAAACAAGGTGTACCAATTTCAGTAAGAAGCAGTTCAAATATGCAGGCACTATAAGCCTTTAACCAGAAATTCCCAGCTCAGAATGGCAGAGTCCAGCCTCTCCTCCCACAAGAGTGCAGACCACGAACCCTTTTAATGTAAAATAACTGGCCTGAAGCCCAAGTGCTTAAACCAGAATTAATACACTTTAAGAATAACAGACACTGAGCCCTCAATCAGCAGTTCCCAACTTAGAAGGATGTAAGCTACCTGTTCTGCCACTACAGTGCAGACCACAAACCTTCTTAATGTAAAACAACTGGCGTGAAGCCCAAGTGCTTAAACCAGAATTAATACACTTTTAGAACAACAGACACTGAGCCCTCAATCAGCAGTTCCCAACTTAGAAGGATGTAAGCTACCTGTCCTGCCACCACAGTGCAGGCCACAAACCTTCCTAATGTAAAACAACTGGTCTGAAGCACAAGTGCTTAAACTAAAAGGCTTATTATGAGTTACACCAAGCAGTAATAAATACAACTGAGTACTTTTAAGATTATGCAAAAGCAAAATAAAGTAGGAAGAAACACAAATACAGTAAAAGCAGATTTTTTTTTTTTTTTTTGAGTGAGCAAATGAGATGGGCCCAGCAGTTACAGGACAGAAACAAGTGCAAATGCAGGCCTTCAAATCAGAAAGTTGAGAGAGATGGAAGACCGCCCAAACGGCCAATAACTACAAATTCTGGGCCAGAACCACTCCTTATGTTACACTTGGAGTCCCACAAGGATCCATTCTAGGCCCACTTCTCTTCACATTATTCACTAATAATCTACATACTGCCCACCAATCAAGCCACATTAATACATTATGCACATAACTCTACCTTAAGTGCAGCCCCAACTCTCCACCTCCGCCAGCAAAAAACACAACATGCCTTCTCCAAAGTAGAAACCTGGCTAACAAATGCACAACTAATACTCAATGCCAACAAAATAAATCTCATCCTATTTCAGCCAACAAGATCCCAAGGCCCCCTCCTCTTTTTAAAATCACCTCATGAAACAATACCATCATTTTTCCAGTTTCCCACACCAAACTCCTGGGAGTAGTAATAGATCAAAATGTACTTTAATATCCACATAGCTCAAACAATTTAAAAAAGTGCACAAAAAGGTAGGAAGCATGTATATGCCCAAACATCTCCCTGTCAGAACCCACCTCTTCTCAACACTCCTATATGCATCTCCCATACTTCAATCAGACAAATGCCGGCAGGCACATGTGGACCACAAAACCAGTTGCAAATGAATCCAAAGCACAAAAAAAAAGTTGTAGTCACTCTTTTATTAGCAGGAAAACACAAATAAAAGCGTTTTCATCATCAACTATTGGAGACTTCATAAGACAAGATACAAACACTAAAAGCAGTCATTTAAAAGCAGAAGTAAGAGCACACCCAGCATCCTAACCAATCAAATCCATTTTTGCAGTTTGTTTCTTGGTGCATCTCCCATACTTGCTAAACTCAAGAAACCTGACAAACTGGATAGCTGCTATAATAAAACAGCAAAATTCACTACAGATGCCAACTATAGAGCCCATCACTGCCACGCTCTTAGAGAACTCTCATGGCTAAAATTGTTCAACCAACTGATTTTTAACTAACTCTCCACAGCCCACCAAATACTTAACCAACATGAAAAATGCCCTCCCTCCAAGGTCTACTTACACACTGTTCCAATAACTAGACACTGTGCTCCAGTAACAGAGCCCTATTACACATTACTAAAAGTAGAAATAATGCTGGTGACTCCCTGTACTCTAATAGTATAGCCAAAATCTGGAACTCCCTACCTCTAGACATTAGATCCACCTCCAGCACCGCCAACTTCAAGATACTACTAAAAATCATCTAAACATCCACATGGATCTGCTCATGTACTAATCCAGAATAGCAGCTCTAACTAGATAGATCAACAGTAACCACTAAGCACCAGAAAGCAGCAAAATACAACCAAGAAGTGATCCACAAGTTTTATTGTAGCAAGTTCTTTTTGCTACCTAGACAGATCCTCTAAATACACCTCTATCCCCTTTACACAACTCCCTTTGCCTCTTCTCCCCTCATCCTTTCCCTAGGATTTAAATACTGTTGGAAATTGTATTTAATCCGTTTATGCATTAAATGCACTGTAGAAGTTTAAACTACTCTAAAGATATGTTGTACTGACATATTATGTACTTACTCAGCTCTCTTGTATAAAAAAATGCTATTTTATTCTTAATCTGCTAAACTATAACCTGACACAAAATATCTATTATATTACACTTGTTTGTCTCTTTTGCCCAGTCAGAATTTTCCAGTAAACAGATGTTTAAATAAATAAATTAAGTAATTATTTAATACCTGTGGAGGAGAAACCATTTGGATGTGAAACTAGGATCCAGTCTAGTGTAGACTGGTGAGTAAAGACTTAATTATACCCAGTGGGGCTTTTGATGAGTTTTGAGAAAACGTACAGGTTAATATTATTTGAGGGCGAGTCAGATGTAATTGTTTGCCAGACTACGTATGCATCTCCTAGGATGATAGTCTCATGTTTGCTTGTTTGGGAGGTCCAGGACAGTACATCTTCAAGAAAGTACAGTTGCGTACACTTACCATAAATGTAAATGTACGAGTGTATTCACTGTTGCAGTCATTACATTTGGGTAATCTGCTGGCAGGTTGCCCTCAGTCAGCCTACTTAAAGTCTTGGGTCCTGTGTCAGTTGCTGTCCCCTCTTCCATGACGTCAGGTCGTCAGGGGTATAAAACATGCAGCTGACGCCATTACATCAGTTTTCAATTTTTCTTGCCCCAGATGTCAGATGTCCCCCCAAATGGGGAGCAAAAAAAGAAAAAAAAAAATATATATATATATAGATATATATATATATATATATATATATATATATATACATATATATATAAATAATAAGAAACAAAAGCAAATACACCAAAAAGGCTTTTAAGCATAATAAAAGAAAGAAGAGGTATAGTAAAAGAAAAACATGGGGTTGGAGGGAGGGTAACCAGGACTGCAACAGTGAATACACTCGAACATCTACATTTATGGTAAGTGTACACAACTGTACTATGTTCATCATGTTTCACTGTTGCAGTCATTACATTTGGGTAGATTCCCAAAGCTAAGGTTGGGAGGACAGATTTAGACAGCACTAGGATTATTAATCCTGTACAGCAGGAACTACAGAGCACAGGAAGTGTTCAACCTGTCCTTCATTTTTTATCTCAGCTTTGTACACATTGTTTCGTTTTTCATTTTTCACTTTTTCATCCAGTACCATTTATATTTATTTTTATTCATTATTTACCATCATCATATTTCATGCAGTACATTTTACATATTTTTTCTATGTCCTTTGTGTTCCCCTCTGTATTCCTTCTCCCCTTTCTTCATGCACCACATTCCATGTTTTTCATGTTTCTGTTCTATTCTTCCCCTCCCTTTTTTCTTTACTTTTCTGTTTCTGCATTCAGTCTTCCTGTCTTCGTCTTACCCTTATCTTTTTTCGTCTCCCCTCCACTGTATTCTGCCAGACATACACGTAACACGATGTTGCAGAGTTTCATCTTTTGGTATGTTTAGATAATGGGTTACTGTGTATAGAGACCCACTGTTCAGCTAGACGTAGTAATACAGTTTTTGACACTATCATTATCGGTGTACTACAGGTCCAGATTTTAAGAATGCGAGGCCAAGCAGTTGTTAGCTTTTCTGTTGCCCGCAAAGTAATGCACACCAGTATTTAGCGTATAAAAAGCGTGGAGGCTTTATTTGATTCAAATGGAAACGTTCATACGTTTCACATCCTGCTTCAAGCTTAATTTGCCCCTTTCAGGTGTTTATAGAAGAATTGCATTTTTGTGTTTACATATACGCTCGTTACATTTTTTGTGGACTGATGGTCTGCATTATGGGTTTGTTTACTCAGCAGGAAGTATTTTTAAAAATATTTATTTATAATTGACAGGTTATGTGTCCTCAAGACAGTTGTGTATAATAATATAGGTATATATATATATGTTTTTTTCACTTGTAGTGGATTCATCCACTATACGAACCCGTTTTTAAATGCTTGACTCCTGAGCGTCGTCCCCTTTAAGGTTAAGCAGACGACACGCTCAGGAGCGACGCAGTTCAGTGTGGTGATAGTGTAGCTGCTTGTAAATAGAAGAAGCAGCACCGCGTTTTGTTGTGTCTTAAGGATTTTAAGGATTTTTATGGGATTGATGGTTTTAGAGGAGTAAGTATAGGCTTTTTATACATACGCTTAGCGTTTTTAGAGTAGGTTAGGTCAACATGAAGATATTTAATACACTTTTTATGAAGCTACATTGAGTATTTCTAGCAATATGTTTATCTGTTGTTCTAACTTGAAAAGGATTATGCAGAACACTATAAGTCGTTTTTACTCAGGATGTATTGCATTTACTTCGCCTTTTGTACTGTTTCTGCTTGTATGAAGTGATGTTCAGCTGGTTTTGGTGACCACCGTTTTGTAGACAACGAAGCGGCTTGCATTGTATGTTTTGGACGAGATCAAATGCTCTGTATTTTGAATATGAGTAATGACGTTTTTAACCAATGGGGTGAGGGTATATGTTATAAATGTAACTGTTTGATTCTTCATTGTTGTATAACAGTCTGAAGAAGCCGCATGGCGAAAGCGCTCACTGTGATTAAAGGATTTACTGCACCACATTGCTAGAGTTAGCGTGGTGTTTTCTACTTGGAAGTTTGGAAGTTTGGTCAGTTGAGAAGTGATTTAGTGGAAGGCTTCCTTTCACTACAATATCTTGTTGGTGTATACTGTTTCAGTGTTGGTTTGTGGCCGCTTGACACCAGCACCCGCTGCTGTTTGGATTACTTTTTACTGTTTTTGCTGGTGCAAAGTCCTACGCTCGGGGGTTATACTTGACTTATTTTTTACTCTAAAGATATGTTGTACTGACATATTATGTACTTACTCAGCTCTCTTGTATAAAAAAATGCTATTTTATTCTTAATCTGCTAAACTATAACCTGACACAAAATATCTATTATATTACACTTGTTTGTCTCTTTTGCCCAGTCAGAATTTTCCAGTAAACAGATGTTTAAATAAATAAATTAAGTAATTATTTAATACCTGTGGAGGAGAAACCATTTGGATGTGAAACTAGGATCCAGTCTAGTGTAGACTGGTGAGTAAAGACTTAATTATACCCAGTGGGGCTTTTGATGAGTTTTGAGAAAACGTACAGGTTAATATTATTTGAGGGCGAGTCAGATGTAATTGTTTGCCAGACTACGTATGCATCTCCTAGGATGATAGTCTCATGTTTGCTTGTTTGGGAGGTCCAGGACAGTACATCTTCAAAAAAGTACAGTTGTGTACACTTACCATAAATGTAAATGTGCAGTGTATTCACTGTTGCAGTCATTACATTTGGGTAATCTGCTGGCAGGTTGCCCTCAGTCAGCCTACTTAAAGTCTTGGGTCCTGTGTCAGTTGCTGTCCCTTCTTCCATGACGTCAGGTCGTCAGGGGTATAAAACATGCAGCTGACGCCATTACATCAGTTTTCAATTTTTCTTGCCCCAGATGTCAGATGTCCCCCCAAATGGGGAGCAAAAAAAGAAAAAAAAAAAATATATATATATATATATATATATATATATATATATACATACATATATATATAAATAATAAGAAACAAAAGCAAATACACCAAAAAGGCTTTTAAGCATAATAAAAGAAAGAAGAGGTATAGTAAAAGAAAAACATGGGGTTGGAGGGAGGGTAACCAGGACTGCAACAGTGAATACACTCGAACATCTACATTTATGGTAAGTGTACACAACTGTACTATGTTCATCATGTTTCACTGTTGCAGTCATTACATTTGGGTAGATTCCCAAAGCTAAGGTTGGGAGGACAGATTTAGACAGCACTAGGACCAGCTATAAGGCCCTGCAAAATAGCAGTGACAAAGCCAGCTCTGGATTTAGAGAAAATTGTTAAGTGATAATGCTTGGTGAAAGTATGAACTGAACTCCAGGTAGCAGCTTCTAGAATATCCCTGGTAGGAACACCTCTGAGAAAGGCTGCTGAAGTAGATGCAGCCCTGGTGGAATGAGATCTGATCCCCTGGGGGATACAACAGAAATGAATACAATGGCTTATCCATTTAGAAATGGTTTGCTTTGAAATAGCCTTCCCCTCTGCCCCTGCAGCAAATGCTACCAGCAGTTTTTCAGATTTTCTTCGCGATTTAGTCCTGTCCAAGTAGAATCTAAGTTGTCTGTGTACATCCAATGAATGCAGAATCCGCTCTCCCTTGTTCTGTGGATTGGGAAAGAAAGTTGGCAATGAATGGAATGATTAAGAGCCACATTGGATACCACCTTGGGCCTGAATGACGGATTGGTCCTGAGTGACACCCTGTCCGCATGAAAGATGATGAAAGGCTCCACTGCCATAAGGGCTTGTAATTCAGATATCCTTCTAGCTGAAGTGTTTGCTAAAAGGAAGGCTGTTTTTCAGGAAAGAAATTTTAAGTCTGCAGTTGCAGGTGGCTCGAAAGGAGGTAGAGTGAGTTTCTCCAATACAAAGTTAAGGTCCCAGAAAGGGGTTGGAGCTCTCCTGGGTGGTCTCAAGTTTTTGGCCCCTCTGAGATACTGCTTTAGAAGAGGATGAGAGAAGAAGAGGGGGGGTCTGTGCTGTAATGAGCTGAAATGGTTGAGGCAGGGATTTTTATGGAAGAAAAAGACGGGCCCTAATCTAACATTTCAGTTACGTATTGCAAAATCTGAGGTAAATTGGGCACTGCAGTGCTCATCCCTTGAGATTGATTTCAGGCACAGAATCTTTTCCATTTGTCAGCATAAGATTTTCTAGTACTAGGTCTTCTCGCCTCCAAAATGACATCCATCACAGGTTTGCTGAGGGATGCTAAGGGTTAATTTAAGTAATTAGCTAGGCTGCAAGATTCAATGTTGGGAGCTGAGGGTGCAGAATTTGGTTCTCCTGCTGAGTCAGTAAGGAAGGCGTCTGAGGTAGGTGCCACGGAGGAATGTGTGACACACTGCGCAGGAGTGGGTACTAGTGTTGGCGAGGTCAGTCTGGAGCAATCAAAATCATTTTGGTTTGTCCTGTTTGACTTTTAGTAGAACTTTGGAGAGCAAAGGCAGAGGGGGAAAGGCATAGACTGATAGGTTTTGCCAGCTGAAGGAAAGAGCATCCACTTTCCAGGCTTTTTTTGTGATGAGTTCTTGTGCAAAATTTGTCCAAATGGTAGTTCTGGGGTGAGGCAAAAAGATCTATGTCTGGCCTCCCCCATTTGCGTGTCAACATGTTGAAAATCCGTAGTTCCAGTTTCCATTCGTGAGGGTCCAAGAGATTTATGCTCAGTTCGTCTGCCAGAACATTCTGCTTTCCTGGCAGGAATTGAGCTTGTAGCTGTAATTGGTAGCTCAAGGCCGTGTTCCACAATGCCATGGCTAGTCTGCAGAGGTAGTAGGAATGTGTACCCCCCTGCTTGTTTAAGTACCACATAACCGTGGTGTTGTCCGTCTTTATCAGTAATTGTCCTGGATGAAGGTAGTCCTTGAAGGCTGTCAGTGCATTCTGTACAGCTAGCATTTCTTTTTGATTGATATGAAGGTGCATTTGATTTGGGCTCCATTTGCCCTGAATGCACTTCCCTGCCAGATGAGCCCCCCATGCATAGTCTGATGCATCTGTAGTTAGGGTTTGGGCGGCAGGGGGTGGTGTGAATGGCAGTCCCTTGTTTTGGGGGCAGGCCTCTGTCCACCATAGGAACTCTATGCGTAGGCAAGGTATGATAGGAATCATTGTTTCCAGGCTGTGACAATGTTGACTCCATAAACTTTTTAAGCACCACTGAAGTTTCCTGATATGCAGTCTTGCATATAGAATTAGAAGAATGCATGAGGCTATGAACCCCAAGGCTTGCAATATTTGCCTTGCAGATAGCAGGGTTTTTGTGGCCATCAGTTTGAAGTAAGTCACCAAATGAATTTGTTTTTCTGGCATAAGGAAAGCCATCTGGGCAGTTGTATTCAAGCTTGCACCCAGGAATGTAATTTTTTGAGAGGGTACCATTTGAGATTTCTTTTTGTTTATGGTGTACCCTAGACAGGTTAGAAGTCTTTTTACAAACGCCAGATGTTTTAGAAGAATGGTCTGGTTTTCTGCCTGAATTAGACAATCATCCAGGTATGGATATATCTGAATATTTTTTTGCCTGCAAAATGCAATTACTGGAGGCAGGCATTTTGTGAATACCCTGGGCGCAGTAGACAAGCCAAAGGGCAGTGCAGAGAACTGATAATGCATGCAGCTTGCTTTGAAGCATAGGAATCTTCTGCAAGATTCCCTGATTGGGATATGCAGGTAAGCCTCTTTTAAGTCGAGAGTTGCCAACCAGGCATCCTTGCCTAGCATAGGAAGTAAAGTACAGTTTTGTACCTACCATAAATGTAGATGTTCGAGTGTAGACACTGCTGCAGTCATTACACTTGGGTTATCCTGCCATCAGGCGGTCCCGCAGTCGGCCAGAGTTCCAAAGTCTTGGTCCGGCTTCGGTTGCTGTCGCCTCCTCCCTGATGTCAGTGCGACAGGGGTATACAAGATGCAGCAGACACCATTTTCTTCAGTTTTTCTTGCCCCAGATGTCAGGTGCCTTTAAATATGTAGACAATTCCAATTGCTAATAAAACATAAATAAGAAAAGCAAAAAACAACTTACAGCTACCAGCAAATACTCCCCATAGGTAGTAAGGGTAGAAGACATAGGTACATACCAGCCAGTAAGAGGGGAAGGAGGGAGGGTAACCTGGACTGTAGCAGTGTCTACACTCGAACATCTACATTTATGGTAGGTACAAAACTGTACTTTGTTCATCGTGTTACACTGCTGCAATCATTACACTTGGGTAGAATCCCAAAGCTGAGGAAGGGTGGCTGGTCCTATAAGGCATTAGGGGTGGCTATAAGGCCCTGCAGCACTGCAATGGCGAAGCCAGCTCTGGATTTAGAGTATAGAGGCAGGTGGTAATGCTTGGTGAAGGTGTGTACAGAACTCCAAGTTGCTGCTTCCAAAATATCCTTGGTAGGTACTCCCCTGAGGTAGGCAGTTGAAGTGGCTGTTGCCCTGGTGGAGTGAGATCGAATGCTGCTAGGTACAGGTTTTCCATGGTATGTGTAGCAGAAACGTATACAATGTCCTATCCATTTTGAAATAGTCTGTTTTTAAATGGCTTTTCCCTGTGCTCCTGCAGCATATGCTACCAATAATTGCTCAGATTTTCTGAAAGCTTTGGTTTTGTCCAAGTAGAAGCGTAACTGCCCGTGAATGTCCAGAGAGTGTAGCAGTCTCTCCCCTTTATTCTGTGGTTTAGGATAAAAAGTTGGCAGGTGAATAGTTTGGTTTAGAGCCACACTGGATACCACCTTTGGCATAAAAGTAGGGTTAATTTGTAAAGACACCCTGTCCTGGTGGAAAATGAGGAAAGGTTCC
Source organism: Protopterus annectens (assembly GCF_019279795.1). NCBI lineage: Eukaryota > Metazoa > Chordata > Ceratodontiformes > Protopteridae > Protopterus > Protopterus annectens. Next base: position 89,533,589 of record NC_056749.1, read on the forward strand.
ACTGCCATTAGTGCCTGTAATTCTGAAACTCTTCGTGCTGATGTTATTGCCAGGAGCAGAGCAGTTTTCCAAGAGATATATTTTAATTCTGCTGTGTTGGCTGGCTCAAAAGGAGGTAAAGTTAGCTTCTCCAAAACAAAGTTGAGGTCCCAAGTTGGAGTAGGTGCTCTACGGGGCGGTCTTATGTTTTTAGCCCCTCTGAGGTACTGTTTTAACAGAGGATTAGAGAAAATTGGTGGATCCGTGTTGTAATGAGCAGCGATGGCAGAGGCGTGGATCTTGATGGATGAGAAGGAGAGTCCTTTGTCCAGCATCTCAGTTAAGTATTGTAGTATCTGAGGAATGTTTGGGACAAGAGGGTCAAGGCTGTGAGCTTGGTTCCAGGCACAGAATCTTTTCCATATAACTGAATAGGCTTTCCTGGTACTAGGTCTTCTGGCCTCCAGAATGACATCCATAACAGCTTTGGAGAGAGGCATTGCTTGCTTGACTAAGGAATCTTCTATGCAACTAGGTTTAAGGTCTTTAGCTGGCTGTGCAGTATTTGTTTGTTGTGCTGAGTCAGCAGATGTGGGATTTGAGGCAAAATCCAGGGTGGTTCTTGTGCTAAGCTCCTTAAGACTGGGTACCAGTGCTGGCGTGGCCAGTCTGGTGCAATCAGGATCATCCTTGGCTCTTCCTGCTTGGCTTTTATGAGTACCTTTGGCAGGAGAGGTAGTGGTGGGAAAGCGTATACTTGTAGGTTCTCCCAGCTGAATGAGAGGGCATCCACTTTCCATGCTTGTGGATGGTAACTCCTTGTGCAGAATCTTTGCAGCTGGCAGTTTCTTGGGGATGCAAACACATCTATGTCTGGGCTCCACCATTTCTGTGTTATCATTCTGAATATTTGCGGATTCAACTCCCATTCGTGGGGATCCATGACGTTTCTGCTTAAGTCGTCTGCAGGTGTGTTTTTCTCTCCTGGCAGGAATTGCGCTTGCAGATGAATTTGAAGGTTTATAGCTGTGTTCCATAAGGTCATAGCTTGTCTGCATAGGGGGTAGGAGTGTGTGCCCCCTTGCTTGTTTATGTACCACATAACTGTGGTGTTGTCTGTCTGTAGTAGCAGTTGTCCTTTATGCAGAAGGTCCTTGAAAGCTATAAGCACATTTTATACAGCTAGCATCTCTTTCTGATTGATGTGAAGATGCCTTTGTTCTGCGGGCCACGTTCCCTGAATACATTTGCCTGCCATGTGTGCTCCCCAGGCGTAATCCAATGCATCTGTTGTCAGTGTTTGCCTGGCTGAGGGTTGTGTAAAAGGCTGTCCCTTGTTGAGGTGACAAGCTTGAGCCCACCATTGAAACTCCTGTTGAAGGCAAGGGATTAGTGGTATAACTGTTTCCACACTTTGACGGTGTTGAGACCATACATTCTTTAGGTACCATTGTAGTTTCCTCATATGCAGTCTGGCATATGGAATTAGTAGTATGCAGGATGCCATGTAACCCAAGGCCTGCAGAATTTTTCTTGCAGGGAGCTGGGTCTTTGTTGCCATCAATTGAAAGTATTGAGTCAGTTGTCCTTGTTTGTCTGGCGTGAGATAAGCCATCTGGGCCATTGTGTTCAAGCTGGCACCCAGGAATATAATCTCTTGTGAGGGCACTAGTTTTGATTTATTTTCGTTTACTGTGTACCCCAGGCAACTTAATAAATGTTTTACAAATGCCAGATGCTTTAGAAGAATGTCCTTGCTCTCTGCTTGAATCAGGCAGTCGTCCAGGTACGGATAAATTTGAATTCCTTTCTGTCTGCAAAATGCAATTACTGGTGCCAGACACTTTGTGAAGACCCTGGGCGCAGTAGATAAGCCAAAGGGCAGTGCAGAGAATTGGTAGTGCATTGAACCAGCTATGAATCTGAGGTATCTTATGCAGTTTTGTCTGATAGGGACATGCAGGTATGCCGCTTTGAGATCCAAAGTCACGAGCCAAGCTTTCTTGCCCAGCATGGGAAGAAGCTGTTGTAATGTCAACATTTTGAATTTCGTAACATCCAGGTAAGTGTTTAGAGATGAAAGATCCAGAATGGGCATCCAGGCTTTGTCCTTTCTGGGTACCAGAAAGAGTCTTGAGTAAAATCCTTGTCCTTGCTCCTGTGATGGTACCTTTTGAATAGCTCTCATATCCATGAGTGCTGTAATTTGTTTTTGAGCCTCTGCCCATTGATTTGGTGGCAGATTTGGCATTCCTTTTAACCTTGGCAGTGTGTGAAAGTGGAACCTGTAACCTTGAAATACAATGTTGAGAACCCATTTGTATTTGGTGATCATTTGCCAATTGTGGTAGAAGAGTGCCAGTTTTCCTCCCAAGGGGGCTGTCAAGAAGGATTTGTTTGGCAGCTGTAGTGGGAAGTCATTGGAGCTGCTTTTTATATGGTTGGGGCCTGTCTTCCCCTTCTTTCTGGCCTGATGCAACCCATTTCCGAGGCCTGTAAGGACCTTGTGTTTGACCTCTACCTCTTGGACGTCTGTATCTTCCCCTTTGAGGTCTGTCTGTACTTGGAAAGGACCAATTCTTAGTTGGCCATTTTCTGCTAAATCTAGGAGGCTGAACCTTTAAGGAATCCTTCACCGTTTGCATAGATTTTGCCTTATCCTCCATTTTCTTTAATACCTCTTCTGCCTTAACTCCAAATAACACATCCTGCTGCAAAGGTGCATCCAATAATTTGGCTTTAACATGATCTGGTAACGTATGTTCTTTTAACCAAGCATGTCTTCTAATGACAGAGCCTGTAACTGCTGCTCTGCAGGAGGCCTCTAGAGAATCAAAACCACATTGCAAAGTATGCTTTCCCACTTGTACATGCAATAAATCCTGCATTTCTTTAAAATTAGGAGGATCTGATTCTGGAAGCCTTTTTTGTTTTAACTGAGACAGTAAAAATTGCTGATATTTTAGCATGTGAAACTGGCAATTTAAGGCTCTCATTGCTAAAGTTGCAGACGTATATACTTTCTTTCCCCATCTGTCTAATGCTCTGGAATCTCTGTCAGAGGGAACTGGATTCTTGGCTGATGAGGCCTTAACTCCTTTGGGTCCCTGAGAAATAGTTTCAGGGTCAGCTACAGGGCTTTTATACAGAAATTTATGAGAGTCAGGGACTCTGTGGTATCTGTCAGGTTTAACAGGGGCTGGAGGTAATGAATCAGGATTTAAGCTTTATTCAGTATACACATCATCCACAATATCTAACACTGGCGGAATAGCAAGGGGTCTGTGTTGAGGTAATAAAAGGAAGTCTCTGAGCCTTTTCTTGGATTCCGAGTAATCCTGGCCTTCCCAATGGAAATGCTCCCTCATGGTATGTAGGGTTTCCCCAAAGGAGTAGTCAGGCGGTGAGGCTGATGGAATTGATTCCTCAGCATCAGAATCCTCATAAGGGTGTAAAGAGTATCCTAGGTCTGAGGATGAATCAGAAGAGATGGACACCTGGTCGGATGAGTCATAGTCTGCATCCTGTCTAGGCCTTTTATCAGGAGGGGGATGGGACCCCCTGATCAGAGTAATTAGGTCTTCGGCCATTTTGAGCATTTGTTTCTTAGGCATGGAGGCCTTACCTGAAGAATGCTGTATTTGTTTCTTTGACTTTAAAGGAGGCTTAGACTTAGCTGAGGGTTTAATGCTTAACTGAGTAGGTCTGAAGACACCCACTGTAGCTGTGGGTTGCTCAGCTACTCCGGAAACTTCTGAAAGGTTAGTCTCGGTAGGCTGAAGAGCTTATGCGTCCGAAGGCCTAGCCATCTCCACGTGGGAGTCAGAGGCGGCTTGTGGTTCTACAGAAGTGGTCATCAGGGGCTGCGAAGGCGCCTCACTGAAAACCGGAGAACCGGTGACTGGCCTAGAAGAGGCTTCGTCATCAGTTTTGGGCCTCGGATGGCTATCCTTGTCTTTGCGCTTTTTGTGTATTCCAGTCATCAGAAGTTCCGACAACATGGTATAATTGAATTTTCTACCAAAATAATGTCGGGCAAAATCAAACAGACGTTTAATAGTGCACTTGTTAAACCTAGCACAAAACCGACAACCAGTAAAGTTGTGGGCAGGACCTAGGCATGGGATACAATAGGAATGGAAATCCTTATGAGGTATTTGCTTCCTACAAGAAATACAATTAGTAACTTTTACTGACATCGGTCTGAGGCAAGAAAAAGTTTCCCCAATGGGGTACTTAGCTTTGTAGAAGACTTCGGTTCTAGATTCAGAATGAAAATCTCATGAGACGGCCAACCGGCACTTGCGAACTGCTTTTGCTTTGGGTACTGCGTGGCAAGAAAGACTTAAGAAAATGGCGTTGGCTGCATCTTATATACCTCTGTTGCACTGACGTCAGGGAGGAGGCGACAGCAATCAACGCCGGACCAAGACTTTGGAACTCTGGCCGACTGCGGGACCGCCTGATGGCAGGATAACCCAAGTGTAATGACTGCAGCAGTGTAACACGATGAACATCTGGTGAAGAGTCAGCATCTTGAATTTTGGAATGTCCAGAAAGGTGTTTAGAGTAGACAGGTCCAGAACTGGATGCCATGATTTGTCTTTTCTGGGTACCAGGAAAAGTCTGGAATAGAAACCTTGTCCCTTTTCCTCTTCTGGTACTAGCTGAATAGCCCCCATGTTTAGGAGGGAAAGTACTTGTTTCTGAGCCTCTGCCCACTGATTTGGGGGCAGGTCTGGCCACCCGTTTGGAGTTGGCAGCGTGTGGAAATGAAATCTGTATCCCTGGGACACTGTATTTAAAACCCATTTGTCCTGGGTTATAAGTTGCGAGTTTCTTGAATGAAGAGCCAGTTTTCCCCCCAAAGGGGCGGCTAACAGGTATGTGCTTGGTAATTTCAAAGGGAAGTCACTGAGACTGTTTACCATAGGGTGGTGCCTTCTTGTTTCCAGATTTGGAAGTGGAAGCACCCCATTGCTTAGTTCTGAAAGTCCCTTGGGACTGAAACCTGGTGGTTTTGGAATGTCTGGGTTTGGCCGTAGTGGCTCTGGAAGGAGCTGGAAAGGACCAGTTCTTAGTAGGCCAATGCCTACTAAATCTAGGAGGGTGCACTTGTAAGAAATATTTCACAGTTTGCATAGATTTAGCTTTATCTTCTATCTTTTTTGAACTTCTTCAGCCTTATTGCCAAATAAGCAGTCCTGCTGTAAAAGGAGCATCCAAAAGTTTTGCTTTAACATGATCAGGCATAGATGCTCCTTAAGCCAAGCATGCCTTCTAAGCACAGACCCAATAACAGCAGCCCTACAAGAGGCCTCTAATGAATCAAAACCACATTGCAAAGTATGTTTGCCAACTTGTTCAGCTGAATGCAATAAATCCTGCAAATCTGTATTCTCCACACAGTCAGAAATCAACATAATTTTCTGTTTAAGAGTCCCATGATATGCTGTTGATATTTTAACATATGGAATTGACAGTTTTAAGCCCTGATTCCTAAGGGTGCAGAAGTATAAACCTTTTTACCCCATCTATCCAGCGCCCTGCATCATCAACAATATCTAGTACAGGAGGTATAGCCAAAGGCCTATGCTGAGGAAGAAGAAGGTAATCCCTAAGCCTCTTTTTGGATTCAGAGAAATCCTAACTTTCCCAGTGGAAATGTTCCCTTAAGGTATGTAAAGTTTCCCCAAAAGAGAAATCCTCAGGTGGAGAAGCAGAGGGAATGGAATCCTCTGCATCAGAGTCCTCATAAGTAGGTATGGGCAAATCCAGATAATTAGAAGAGTCAGAAGAAACAGAGTCCTGTTCAGAAGATTCATAGTCAAATTCAATCCTAGGCCTCTTGGAAGGGGGGGGTTGACTACCCTGATTAGAGTAAATATTCAGTCATTTTGATCATTTGTTTTTTAGGCATAGGGGCCTGAACATGTGGCCTAGGCGTCGGTTTTTTAGACATAGATAGAGATTTAGGCCTTAGCACTGAAGTTGGAGTCGATTTAATATGCAAGGTCTGTAGGCCTGAATACTCCCTCAGAAGCCGGTGCCTGCTCAGCAGCTCCGGACCCATCCAAAGTAGACACATCCGCGGGTTCCATATATGAAGCATTTTGAGGCATAGTGGACTCCGAATGGGTCTCAGTAGAGGGCTGCGAATCAGAAGTAGCAGGTATCAGGGGCTGCGAAAGCACCTTACTGAGTACCGGTGAACTGGCTTAGGAGAAGCGTTGTCAGTGGTTTTGGACCTCAACGGCCTGTCTCTGTCTTTTTATTTGCTTTTTTTTGGTAATCCGGTAGTCGGATGGCTAACCAACGTCATTTCTAGATAATTAAACAGTGAACTGAAATATTTTGAAGCAAAACTGTACCGACGATGGATAGTGGGCTGATTAAATAAAGCATAAAACCGAAAGTAAGGTACAGTGTGGTCAGGGCCTAGGCAAGGAATACAGTACAAATGAAAATCCTTATGAGGTATTTGCCTCCCAGTAATACAATTATTAACTTTTACTGACATTGGTAAGGAGCAAGAAAAAGTTTCCCCAACGGGGTACGTGGCTTTAAGTTGAAGACTTCAGTTCTGAAACTCGAAAATGAAAATTTCAAGTGTTGGCCGACCAGCACTTGCGAACTGCTTCTGCTTCGGGCACCGCATGGCAAGAAAGACTGATGTAATGGCGTCAGCTGCATGTTTTATACCTCTGATGACCTGACATCATGGAAGAAGGGACAGCAACCGACGCAGGACCCACGACTTTGTTAATCAGGCCGACTGAGGGCAACCTGCCAGCAGATTACCCAAATGTAATGAGTGCAACAGTGAAACACTACGAACATCAGGTACACCGTGTCTTGGGGTAATATAAAATACTATGATGCAGATCTATTTGGTTTTGTTGAGGTTTAGGAAGGATATTAGTAACTACAAGCATGATAGAAGTTAGGGATTTTGTTAGTGTAAGGTGTTATGCTGAGTGTGGTATAGGGCAGTCTAGTCTAGCTATAGCAAAATTGGGGAGTGTTTCTTCACTGTCTTTTATGTTAGGTTGTAACCATGTTTCTCTTAGGGCTAGTATATCAGGTTTATTATGGTCGATCCAGGCATGTTGTTGGGATATTTTACTTCACACACTTCTGAGGTTAAGTGTTGTCATATTTAGGTTCTTAAGACAGATGTTGGGGTTAAGGTTAGTAGAAGGCCCCGGGTTAGGAAGTACATCTCCACGTTGTAGCAGATGGAGATCAGACATGAGTAGAATGTATCGTGTTTCTTTACATGAGGTGGGTGTGGGAGGTATAAGAAGAAGTTATGTACTCACCATAACGTTCCATCTGAGTAGGTATCTTCATTTGTCTGCAACCTGTGGGATACGGATCCGATCTCGGATCCGAGCCGGCAACTTCTAACATAGCATAGATCCGAGCTCCTAGCTCCTCCCCCTTACCCATAATCCCCTGCCTGCCCTAACTGACTTCCGATCAAGTTTGCCCCATAGCACAACAGATAACAGGTGTCCCAATGGGAACATATGCTAATAACACAAGAGCGATCCAATCGGTTAGGGGGAAGGAGGGGGGATGGTTGCAGACAAATGAAGATACCTACTCAGATGGAATGTTATGGTGAGTACATAACTTCTTAATCTGAAGTAGGAACTTCAATTGTCAGCGACCTGTGGGACAGAGTCCCCAGCTACCCAAGTCTTGGGTGGCCTTCATGGAAGGATATTCCGGAGCACCGCAGAGCCAAAGGACGCTCTACCTCGGGAAACAACATCTATTTTATAATGGTTGATAAAGGTGTGAGATGAAGCCCAAGTGGCTGCGGAACAAATGTCATCCAATGGAACCCTAGCCTGAAAGGCTGCAGAAGTGGCAACGGCCCTAGCAGAATGAGCACGGACTCCTTGAGGTGTAGGCCTTCCCGAACTCTGATATGCTAACAGAATACAACTCGAGATCCATCTAGAGAGAGAAACCTTAGAAACTAATTTTCCGAAATTACTTTTGGTAAAGGAGATAAACAACTGATCGGATTGCCTATGACCAACAGTTCTGTGGATATAAAAACGTAATTGTCTGTGTACGTCCAAGGAATGAAGCTTGTACTCTCCTTTGTTGTGAAAGTTGGGGAAAAACACTGGGAGATTGATGGATTGATAGATGTTCGCTTCTGAAGATACCTTAGGTAGAAAGGACGGGTTGATTGTGAGGTAAACCCTATCCGGGTGAAAAACCAAATATGGTGGTTTGACGCAAAGGGCTTGCAAATCCGATACCCTTTTGGCTGAAGTTATGGCCACCAAAAAGGCTGTCTTCCCAGAGAGAAATTTGAGATCAACCGTGGCAGCCAGTTCGAATGGGGGACCAATCAAGGCCTGCAAGACTAAGGATAAATCCCATGGAGGTACCACCTATTTAACTGGAGGCCTAAGGAGGAAGGTACCCTTGAGGAAGGTCTTACACAGTTTGGAAGTGATAAGAGGGCCAGACTCTTGCCCCACGTGATAGTATGAGATTGCTGCCAGTTGTACCTTGACTGTGGAAGAACTAGCCCCCTGGTGAAAGAGAGAGGTTAGAAAATCTAGAACCGACGATATCGGAGCTGTAAACGGGTCTAAACGACGGTGTTTTGCCCAAATGGTGAAGCGTTTCCACTTACTCCGATAAACCTTCCTGGTGGAAGGCTTGTGAGCTGCTACAAGAATGGCTTTAACCGTGATGAGATCCCGGGAGTCCTTATGAGGAGTGGAACTGGAGCAACCAAGCCATCAGCTTGAGGTTGACCAGGTTCGGAGTTGGAAGACTGAGAGGATGAGAGATGAGATCCGGAATGGGATCCAGAATCCATGGTGGATACACTAGGTGAGACCATAGGTAAGGGAACCACGTCTGACTAGGCCAGAATGGGGCAATGAGGATCATTCTGCTCCCCAGCTGCCTGGCTTTCTGTAACAATTTCAACATCAGGGGTAGAGGAGGGTAAGCATAAAGCAGACCGGGAGGCCAAGCATGAACTAGAGAGTCTCTCGGGGACTTCCCCGGAGGGGGGATCAGAGCGAAGTAATCATTGCATTTGGTGTTTGAAGGAGAGGCAAAAAGATCGCAACAAGGTCGCCCCCATCGGGCAAATACTTGCTCTGCCACTCGGTGGTTGAGAGACCACTCATAAGGAGTCAGGATAGTACGACTGAGCCTGTCCGCTAAAATGTTGGACCGTCCCAGAATGTGCGTTGCTTTGAGAAAGCGGTTGGTGGAAATCGCCCATTCCCACACTCTCATGGCCTCGCGGCAAAGGGGGTAAGACCAGGTTCGCCCCTGTTTGTTGATGTACCAGACTACCGACATGTTGTCTGTCTGTACCGCAATTGTCCCTACCGGAAGAGAGTTGTGTAGTGCTTGCAAAGTCAAAAGCACCGCTCTCATCTCTAGGACGTTGATACGCAAAGAGGTCTCTACGTCGTTCCAAGTGCCGTGGACTGTTCTGCCTGAAAAATGCCCCCCCACCCCAGGCGAGAAGTGTCCGTGGTCACTGTGTCAACTGGTGGAGGTAGTGAGAAGGGATGGCCCGTGTGGATTTTGGGAGACTGGAGCCACCACAGGAGTGATTTTCTGCAAACCTTGCTTAAGGAAACAGGGTGAGACAGAGGGTTGCAAGACAGGGACCATTGTACCTGGAGGGTCCACTGTAGAACCCTCATGTTCAACCGGGCCAATGGTAGCAGAGGGATTGCAGCCGCCATAGATCCTAGGGCCCTCAGAATCAATTCCGCCGAAGGAGTTTGCAGATGAAGAATGGCCTGCACGTGTAACATCAGGTTCCGAAGTCGATCTGGAGTCAAGAATGCAAGCATCTGTCTGGAATCCAGTCTTGCCCCTATAAAATCTAGCATCTGTGTAGGGATGAGAGAGGATTTGGTCATGTTGATGGTTAATCCTAATAGTGGAGCCAGACCGAGAAAATAGTCCCTGCCTGAGCAAAGTAGATGCCTTGTTGGGGCTGTGAGGAGCCAGTCGTCCAGGTATGGAAAGACCTGAATTCCCTGTAGTCTCAGGTGGGCCGCTACTACCGCTAGGACCTTGGTGAACACCCTGGGGGCTGAGGTGAGACCGAAGGGGAGGACCCTGAATTGAAAGTGACTGGCTCCCAGTCAGAAGCGGAGGAACCTCCTGGAACACCTGTCCACTATAACGTGATAGTACGCATCCTTGAGGTCTATAGAACACATCCAGTCGCCCTCCCACAATAAGGGGAGGACGGATTGCAACGTGACCATTTGGAAGTTTTGTTTGGGTACCACCAGGTTTAGGAAAGAGAGGTTGAGGATGGACCTCAAGTCCCCTGTCTTTTTTGGCACCAGAAAGAACCTGGAGTAAAACCCTGATCCGACTTGATCTGGGGGGACGGGCTGGAAGGCTCTTTCTTGTAGAAGCTGCTGGATTTCTGCAGCAGCTGCCTTCTTTTGACTGGGTGGGACGTCGGGAAGGCTTCTGATTCTGGGGTTGGCTATGAAGGGAATTAGGTAACCTCTGGATATAATGTGAAGCACCCAGCGATCTGTTATGGACTCCCATTTTGCCAGGTGCTTGATGCCCCGACTGCCTCCAGAGTGGAGCAGTCGGGAAACCGCTCAGGGGTTCTGTGTGGGCCTCTCAGAAAAGGGTTCTCTGGACCCAAAATTCCTCGGACCCCCCTCTGCCTCTGGGGCGGCGTCCTCCCTGTCCTCCTCTGCCACGAGAGGACTGGTTGTCCTGAGCAGACTGAGATTGATGCGATTTTCGGAACCACATCTTCTTCTGACCCTTTTGGTTTTTGGAAAAGGACCTCTGGGGCGCAGAGAAGTGGACTCCGATGGCAGACAAGGTCTTCCCGTCTTTCTCGCTCTGGACAAGAGTGTCGCGAACGGTTTTGCCGAACAGTGCAGAACCATCAAAAGGGGCATTCGCAGATGACGCCTTAAAGGGTTCAGAGAAGTCACAGTGATGCAGCCAGGCCTGTCTCCTCATGACAAGCCCGACTCCGCCTGCTCTAACGGCTCCCTCTGTAGCATGAGACAATAGCCGCATAGAGGTATTAGAGATAAAGTGGAGGGTGGCCATTCGGGAAGAGTACAAATCCTTGTCTCCCTCCGACATGGACCCCAGGGGGGAAGCAGCGTATTCCTTAATTAGGTCCAGCTGCATCCTAATAATGTGTGCCATATAGTTCAAGGCCCTCATAGAGAAGGTCGCTGAACTGAAGGCCTGCTTCCCAAGACGGTCCATCGCGCGAGACTCTCTGCTCGGAGGATGAACCGTGGGGCTCTCGAGCCAATTCTTTCTTAGTGGCTGCAGCTACCAACATGGCATCCACAGGGGGACCTCTGCTCCAATGTGATCTCTCTGCAGGGGGGCTCAAAATTTTGTCTGGGCACTTGGGGATCAGCTATACGGTGTCCGGTTCCTTCCAAGCCCTAGAGGATATGAGATCCACCAGGGGGTCGGGTGGAGGGGACACCCAAGAGGTAGATGGTCCTGCCTCGAACGCCTCAAGGAATACGGACTCGTCAGAGGAAGCCTTGGGGGCAGACCACCCACCTCTGATTTTGAGCATTTCCATGATGTCTCCAAAGGAGACATCCTCAGGGGGTGATCTCGGGGAGCCTTCCCCTTCATCCAAGTCCGTATCTTCTGTGAGACTCTCAGGGGAGTCTATGTGCCTCCTTTTGCACTTTGCCTTGTGGGGAATCTCCTCGGGGGGGCTGTCCGAGGAGTCCTCACGGGCTGTAACCTGTTCCACTGGAACTCCTAAAGGCGCTGAGGCAGGCTGCCCAGAGGTCCGGATGAGGGGAGCCAGGATCAGATGAGAAGGAGTGCAGGAGGGAGCCGAAGCCAGGACCGGAGGCCTGGAAGCACTCGACAGTGCCCTCTCCACCGCAGCGAAAGCCGAGGGGGAACCGCTCTCAGAAGGATCCGAGATCCGACTCCCACTCAGATCCGAAGCGGGGATCTGACCCGGCGCCGAGAACGTTGGATCCGAAGGACCAGTGTGCTCTGACTGGGATGGAGCTGAAAGCACACCGAATCCCTCGGATCCGAAGCTCGACCCACGACTCCGAGAGGTCGGATCAGACAGACTCGAGGGGTGGATCCAACGTGGCTCGGCTCCGAGCCCGGAATGCGGGTCGGAGAAGGAGCTATAGGAGCGAAAAAAGGGGTCGAACTCCCCCCCCCCCCAGAGGGGGGGGGGCAAGAGCACTCCCATCTGCATCTGGGCCTGGATGAATCTCCTCATCATCCGGTCCATATCCGCATCAGACATGCTAAAGGTGGACCTCGACGAGGCCACCGAGGCAGACCTGGAGTGTCGCCTCGATGACCTCGACGGGGACCGGATCACCTCCTCCTCGGGACCCGGGGAGAAACAAGGGGATCAGATCAGAGGAGGAGGAGATCGAGAAGACTTGGGCAGGGCCGATGAAGAGTCCTCGGCCCGCCTCTTAAGGTGCTTCTCCCGCCGCTTCTCTTTCCTAGCCTCCCTATCCTCCGGAGCCGAAGCGGGAGGTTGAGTCCCGGTCGGAGGAAGGGAGGCAGGGGTGACCGCCACCGGGGGGGGGGGGTAGTGGGCACCGAAGCACCGGAGGCCGAAGCAGAGTCTGGGGGTAGAAGACCCGCCAGAACTAGCTTCGACCTTCGATCCTTGAGTGCCCTGGGGTTGAACGCCGCGCAAATCGCGCAACCCGATGAGAGGTGTTCAACCCCAAGGCACCTAACACACCGAGTGTGGCCATCAGCCGGTGAAAGCTTGTGACCACACTCGGTGCATTTCGAAAAAATTGCCTTAGGGGCCTCCGACATACTGAAGTAAGCACACTCACTAGGCCCCTAACCCAGTCTCACACACACACATGCTACAACCAGCGGGGAAGGGAGAATTATACTTAAAATAAAACAAGTAAGTTATAAATGTAAAAGGAGAAAGGGTAAACCTATCACACACACAGCCAGTCACTCAGAAGAAAAAATATAAAAACTTTTTTTCTCACAAAACGCCAAGAGCTCTGAACCTAGCTATTGCTTGAAGAGTGGCAAACTAGACCTGAGGTCAGTTAGGGCAGGCAGGGGATTATGGGTAAGGGGGAGGAGCTAGGAGCTCGGATCTATGCTATGTTAGAAGTTGCCGGCTCGGATCCGAGATCGGATCCGTATCCCACAGGTTGCTGACAAATGAAGTTCCTACTTCAGATTGTAGGGTTTACTGTGTGTTGTGGTAAAGAGTTTGGGAGCTGAGAGATTGGAAAGGGTATTGAGAAGTACTTGGAGGAGATGTCTGAAAAGTTGCATTGTTTAGATGGGTGACAGCTGTGGAGGTTCCTGATGTGTAAGACTGTACAGGAGATAGTGCTGCAGCAAGGGTAAGGGCTGTTAATAAAAAATGCTAGACAGTAGACAAGAAACACTGCTAGCTGTGAGGGTAAGCTTGAGATAAGATAAAGAAGTGTGTAGTGATGATTAATGTACAGTGAATATAGCAGTTGTAGAGGAGGCTAAAATGTTGCAGGGGATGTAGTACTTATTAGTTCAAGTGATCTGGCTGCAGGATGGAAGAAAGCAATTATCTGATGCATTCTGTGGTGATTAGTGATTGTGGTTACAGCTGATTAAAGTATGAAAGTAGGAGTAGTGGGAATGGGTGAGAAATGGGGGCAGGGTAGGGAAGCAGAGTGATGGAAGAGAGCAGGCTGATCCATGACAGTGTGGTGTGCATCCAAGAAAAAATCTGTAAAGAAACCTAAACAGGTAGGTAACACATTTCTAGAGCCAAATAAAATTAAAGCCAGAAACCTAGAGTTTCAAAAAGAGCACCAATGGCAGAAATGAGGGAAATATGGTTAATTTAATGTTTATCAAGAGCCAGTTTAGCAAGAGTCATTCTAAAAACTATGAGAAACTTTAACAACAATGTGAGTTCAGCACTGGAGGGAGCACTTCAAGTTTTTATTCACAAGGTACAAGGAAAACAAATATCTTCAAACACAGAAAATTCAAGTGACATAGCTTAAATTGACTTTTCCTAGCAAAAATAGTGATCTTAATTTAGGACAACATGCAGTTTTTCCTCAGTAAAATGATATAATTAAAGATTTCTCCAGAAGGGTAGTTATCTGCCTAGCATTGAATGAGTGCTTGCCTACCATCAATTGCAGAAAGTTAGTAGGTAGACTACACTTCGGCAACAGGAAAGCTTTGGCTTCCAAACCACTGATTTTCTGCATCTCTCCTTGACCTCCCACTGCAGCCAGGATGTGTGGAAGCTGCTCTGAAGCTTTGACTATTGGCTGCTGATCATTTCCCGGGTAGGATATAACTAATACAGCTTAGGCTATTGCAACAGTGATCCAGTGATGAAAGAGTGTTAGCCTTAGAATATCTCTTCTCCTCTCTGATCTTTTGCAAAAACCTTAGGGATCAAGGGTATTAGAGAGTGTACAGAAACAGACCTGCCCCAAGTGTGGAGAGGGCATTCCTCTTACAGGCTGCTAGAGCTGTTGTTTTGCAGCAAAAAATTGTGAGTGGCCTGTTTTCTGTTCAAGTAAAAAAGTTCTACTTCTGGAAAACCCCACCTGTGGGCCAAGTTAAGAAACACATCCCTATTCAATACCCATATGCAAGTTCCATATGTCAGCTATTTTCCTCTCTCAGGTCTGCATGGCCAGTCTGTACAAGATGAAAGAATGGATACACCCCCCCAACTGTTGATGTTGCACACCATAGTGGTATTGTCTGTGCAGGGTCCCATGTCCAAATCTGTTTGAATGCTTTTAGGCTTAAAGCAACATCCATCATTTCCTTTATTCACATAATAGCCTTGTTTCTCATGCCCCTGAACTGACAGATCTCTCACGCTTGCTCCCTATGTGCAGTTTGTTGAGTTTGTGGTGATGGTCTGGGTTCCCTTGACCCGTCTGAAGGGTACTTGATACTTTCACTAATACAGCTCCTTTTTTATACAAGGCAAAATGGGGATGGCAGTCTATGTTGTCTGAAAATGATGTTTCTGTAACTTCCTCAGGCCATGAACCCCAAGATACTGAGGAATTCCTTTATGCTGCAATGCTATCTTTTTAAGACTTTATGGATAAGTGTATGAGAAGATAGGTGAAGCCTGCCACCCTAGCCAGATAGAATTTTTGTAGATAACACTGCCATTTGTAAATATTAATATAAGCCACAGGCTTGTTCTCTTAAATGGAAAAAATGGTATTAAATGTGGAACTGCAAAAATGTAACAACAGTGCACTCTGCTGTAAAAAAGCTGACAAGTCAAATCTTTGATGTCAAAACTCGGAGCTGATATGTCTGGATGAAGGAATGCTGCCTATTGTTTTGAGGCCAGAATTAATGGCTAGAATTTGCATATATAATTTCTTTTATTGCTCTGGTTCCTGACCAGCTGCAAGATCAAAGGGGTTATTAACCTCTGAGAGTCTGTTAGCCTGGGAACCAGAAAGAAATGATGTAATCTGAAATGAATCAGTGGTACTGTGTTATCAATTTAGGAACAGAAAGAATGACAGCATTTGAGTATTTGTCTTGCGAACATCCAACTCACCACTCTGCCTGTATCTATATGTAAGTAGGATCTTAGACTTCAGTGTTTCTCTTAGAAATAGCTAGGAATTAGGAAGATTAGACTAAGTGTTTTTCTGTGATGTCAGAACTTTTCTACCGTATTATTTTAAACATTTCTCTGTGATCTCTGAACTATTGACTAGCACTGTGTAGTATGAAATATTGTCTTGTGTTTTTATTATTAAATATTTTTAAACCTTTTAACTATGGCTGTTTTGTGTAGAGATAATTTAAACTCTAAGAGTACATTGCATGTATACGGTGATATTGTACCAAGTCACTCTAAATAAGATTTGCTGTTCAGTCACACTTACCATTTGGATAATAATATTGCACAATAATAATTGGACACCCTTTAATAAGGGCCTTTGAGTAGCTGATAAATATTAGCTGGGTGTTGGCAGTGATTTCTACTGTATAGTCTGGGTAAAAGGGGCACAGCTGGAGAACCTGTGCCAGCCTTCCCCAGGAGTGTGTGTGTGTGGTTGTATATAATTCTTTAATCAAAGTGCGTGTGTGTCAGCTACTTGGGCAGGGACATGAAGCACTGGTTGGATAGAGAGGGTTCTGGAGGTTTTAGCTTGCCCACTAGGCTGAAATCTGGACCCTATAGCTGTGCCAGTGGGGAGTCTTATTGGGGACCTGGAGAGAAAGGGAGAGACCAGCCCCAGACTGACTGTGACCTCTGTGTGTGTGTATTTATTATTCTTTCCCTATATGAATGCCCCTCAATGCTGTTAGTGGTGAGGATTGAGGCTCCTTAATTACTGGGCCAGAGCACGGGCATCACAGTGAGGTAGAAAGAGTACGTAGCATTCTGTAAGAAGGGTGTCTACCAATGCCTCTATGAATTGTACTTTTCCTTGCAGAGTCAACCGTGACTAATAAAGGCTGAGATGCAGACCTAATCTCTGAAAGTATGGCACAAGACCTCTAAATCCCATGAACTAAGTCCAACTGAATCAGACAATTGTCCAGGCAGAGACAAATGTGAATTGCTCTTGGACCCACAAAAAAAAACAAATACTGGAACTAGGTACTTTTTGAAAATTCTGAGTGCAAGAGACAAGCCAAAGAGCAAGGATGTGAAATGGAAGTGAAGCCCTCACCCTTCTTTTAATCTAAATGTGGAGGTAGGTCATCCTTAGGGCTACTATTTACTAGTTTGTTTACTTGGTAAAGTGAACTGGTATCAGACCCATTTATTTATTTATTTATTTTTTTTTACATTTGTTGACCGGGATAGTCCGACTGGATATATGTCCATTTTCAGCAGAGCTCCGGGGAGAAAAGTTCCACATACCAAAAAAGAGACAGTACATACATCACTGAGTGATAAACTCAGGCAGACATGTTTAAAAAATATAGACAAAGAATACAGGCAGATATCAATATACACAATGTGTAGACTTGCATCTGATTGGCAGAGACATATCAGAAAATGTGAACACAGAATACAATTAGATCTCATAATTCACATTTTACATTTGTTTACCGGGAAAGTCCAACTGGGCACATGTCCATTTTCAGCGGAGGTCCAGGAAGAGAAGTTCCATAATTAATACAATTTATCAATAAAGAACAGTTGTGTAAGAACTTACCATAACATTAGATGTCCTTCTCCTCCATGTTGCAGTATTCATAACTGTAGGGAGGTTGCTGTCTGCAGCACCAGATATCAGCCAGTATACCAAAGTCTTTGGAACAGGGGTATGTGTGACATCTTATGTCAGGGCCATAAACCGATGTAGGCCATAAAAGTGACATCTGCATATAGGCACTTCAGAATGGACTGCCGCACACAGTAGTACCCATGTTAAGCAGGAAGACGAAAGTAATAAGAAGGCTTTTCAGACCCACATGTAAACCAGACCACAGGGTGCTTAAAAGACATGCGTCTGCTGCTGAGGTAAACTGGAAGGAGGACTATGTCCCCACAGGAAAATAACAGATGAGAAAGTAAAGAAAATAAAAAAGTGGAGGTAGAAGGGAGAAACTGAATACTGCAACATGGAAGAGAAAGACATCTAATGTTATGGTAAGTTCTTATACAACTTCTCTGTGTCCTTCTATTCTCATGTTGCAGTATTCATAACTGTAGGGAGAGTACCAGAGCTTTTAAGTATGAGCCTGGGTGGAAGGATGTGGTTTCCTGATCAATGACACCTTGTAGATTAGATCGAACAAATCCAGTTCTAGCTCTGGAGACCAAATCTAGTTTATAGTGCTTGGTAATGGTATGAACTGATGCCCAAGCAGCCACTTTTAGGATACAGGCGTAGTCGACCACCTTGAAGAAGGCAGCTGAGGAAGCAGCAGCTGCTCTAGTGGAATGGGCTTCAACATTTCCAGATAAAACTTTTCCATGAAGGGAATAACATGTACAGATGACCTTAGAGATCCAAGAAGATATAGTCTGTTTACAGACTGCTTTCCCTATCCCTAAAGCCCTTGGGTGAAAGGAAGTGAACAGCTGGTCAGACTTTCTAATAGGTTTGTATGTGTCTAGGTAATACCTAAGTTGTCTGTGGACATCTAGGGAATGTAGAGTCTTTTCCGAGGAATCCTGAGGTTGAGCAACGAAAATGCGAAGTTAATGGTTTGATTCAGTGAGAGTTCATTAGCTGACTTAGGCATGAAGGACGGGTTAGTCCTGAGAGACCCTTTCCTTATGGAAGATAAGGTAAGGAGGGATGGCCATCAGGGCTTGTATTTCTGATACCCTCCTGGTGGATGTGAGGGCCACCAGCAAAACTGTGTGCAATCCATCTAGTTAAGGAGACCTTGGATATGGTTTTGCCCAAAAAGGGTCCAGAAAAGGACACGAATAACTGGTTAGACTTACAAAAGGGTTTAGTCCTATGTAAACAGAAATGAAGCTGCCTATGAACATCTAGCAAATGCAGTGTATATTCATCCTTGTTCTGAAAATTTGGAAAGAAAACAGGCAGGTTAATCATCTGACTAATATCTGATTCAGAGGCAACTTTCGGAAAGAAGGAAGGGTTCATGCGGAAAGAAACCCTGTCTTTATGAAAGATCAAGTACGGGGGCACGGCAGACAAAGCTTGGATCTCAGAAACTCTCCTGGATGAAGTAATGGCCACTAGGAAAGCTGTCTTCCAGGATAAGAATTTCAAATCTACTGACGCTGCTGGTTTGAAAGGGGGAGCGACTAACGCTTGCAGAACTAGGGACTGAGTCCTTAACCAGAAGGCGTAAAAGAAAGGTGCCTTTCAGAAAAGCTTTACAAAGTCTCAAAGAGGCCAGAGCATTCATATTTATGCTGACATGAAAAAATAGAGATGGCTGCCAGTTGTACTTTTACTGTGGAGGAACTAGCCCTTTGTTGGAAGATATTGGACAAAAAAACTCCAACACTGCAGGAACCGGGGCTGTAAAGGGATCTAGGCTACTCTGAGAAGCCCAGTTAGAGAAGTGTTTCCATTTGCTGAGATAAACCTTCCTAGTGGAAGCTTTGTGGGATGCCACCAGAACAGTCTTTATTGAAGATGACAGCCTGGGAGTCCTAGCAATCAGGGGAACTGGAGCAACCAAGCCATCAGCTTGAGGCTGTCCAGGCTGGGCGGACAGATGCCCAAGGGATGAGAGATGAGAGATGAGATCTGGGCAAGGATCCAGAATACGAGAGGAGTTAGAACATGAGACCAGAGGAAGGGGAACCACACCTGATGAGGCCAGAATGGGGCAAAGAGGATCACTTTGCATCCCAGTTGGCAAGCTTTCTGAAGAAAATTCTGAATGAAAGGTAACCGGGGATAAGCATACAGTAACCCGGGAGGCCAAGCATGGACGAGAGCATCTCTGGGGGAGTCCATTGGAAGTTGCGTTGGAAGGAGATGCGACGAGATCGCAGCAAGGCTGACCCCATGCAAGGAAGATCTTCTCTGCTATCGATTGCTTCAGAGACCACTCGTATGGCATTAGAATATCCCAACTCAGTCTGTCCTCTAAAATGTTGGAGCATCCCAGGATGTGCGTTGCAATCAGAAACCGACTGGTGATCGCCCACTCCCACACTCTCATAGCCTCGTGACAGAGAGGGTAAGATCTGGTTCCCCCTTGTTTGTTGATGTACCAAACAACAGGCATGTTTGCCTGACTGAACTGCAATCGTCCCCGGGGGAAGAACAGCGTGAAAGGCTTGCAACACTAAAAGCAGTCTCGGTCTGGGACCATGTGCCTTGGACCGTTCTCCCCAAATAGTGCCCCCACCCGAGATGGGAGGCATCCGTGGTCACTATGGCTTGGGCTGTGGATGCTATGTAGGGTCGCCCTGCCAAGATTTCCGGCGAATGGAGCCACCAGAAAAGAGACATCTTGCAGGCTCTCCTGATTCGAATTGGATAGTCCAGGGGGAGGTCTAGCCAAGGCCACTGTACTGCCAGGGTCCACTGACATACCTTCATGTGAAGGCGTGCACAGGGAAGGATTGAGATTGCTGCGGCCATAGAGCCTAGGGCTCAGAGAACATCGCTTGCCACTGGCAGCCTGGGGCCAAGGATCAATGATACATGGGCCCGTAGGCTCTGGACCCTGTCTAGAGTAAGAAAGACTTTCAATAGTAGAGTGTCCAGCCATGCCCCAATAAATTTGAAGGTCTGTGTCGGGTTCAAGCAGGACTTGGAGATGTTGATGGTAATCCCTAGGTTGACTGCAAGATGCGGGAAGGAGTCTCTGGCCATGCAAAGATGACGCTTGGTGGCAGCATCGAGGAGCAAATTGTCTAGGTAAAGGAAACACCTGAATTCCCTGAAGCCTCAGGTGAGCCGCTACGATGGCCATAACCATGGTGAACACCCTGGGGGCTGTGGTGAGACCAAAGGATAGGGCTCTGAACTGGAAATGATTGGCTCCCAGCCGTAAGCGAAGGAATCTCCTGGAGTTTCTGCGAATTTTGATATGGTAGTAAGCATCCTGGAGGTCTATCGAGCATATCCAGTCGCTTTTTCGGAGGTAAGGTAGAATGGACTTGTAAGGTGACCACCCGGAATTTCTGCTTGGCTACAGTCAGGTTCAGAGTTGACAGGTCCAATATGGGCCTGAGGTTCCCCTGTCTTTTTTGGCACTAAAAAAAATGGAGTAAACGCTTAATCTGGACTGACCTTGGGGGGACCGGTTCGATGGCTCAATTGCAAAGCAGCTTTGAAATTTCTTGCGCTGCCACCTCCCTTTGAGTTGGTGGAACATCCGGGAGGCACTTTGGATGGGTGGGGCAATGAACGGGATGGAGTAGCCTCTGGATATTATTTGGAGCACCCAACAGTCCGCCATAATGGACTCCCAAGCCATTAAGGGCAATGACAATTTTTCCCCGACTGTCTCTAGAGTAGGACAGTCAGGCAACCCCTTAGGGTTGCTGTGTGGGTCTGTCCGAAAAGGTCTCCCTAGACCCAAAGTTCCTCGGCCCCCTCTGCCTCTGAGGTGGCATCTGTCTTGTCCCCCTCTGCCTCTAGGGGACGAGTTGTCCTGAGAGTCCCTGGAAAACTGAGATTTTCGGAACCACACCTTCTTTTGCCCTCTCTGATTCCTAAAAAAGGATCTTTGAGGGCTAGAGAAGCGAACTCCGACAGCAGAGTCTTCCCGTCCTTCTCGCTCTGGACCAGGGTGTCAGGGACAGGGAAGAACCATCAAAGGGAGCATTTGCGAATGACGCTTTGAAGGGGTCCGCGAATTGACATAGTCTGAGCCAAGCGTGTCACCTCATAGCTATGCCGGTCCCAGCCACCCTAGCCACTCCTTCCATGTAATGGGAAAGAAGATGCATGGATGTGTTCGACACAGATTTGAGAGTCAACATTTTCTCTGAGAACAGTCGCTTGTCCTGCAGCGACAAAGACTCTGGGGGAGAGACAGCGAACTCTGTGACTAGGTCTTGCTGAAGTCATATCACGTGTGCCAAATAATTCAGCTCTCGAATAGAAAATGTCGCTGAAGAAAAAAAATCTCTTCCCAAATCAATCCACCGGGGATCCCATGTACCAAGCCTGTCTGTCTGAGGGAGAAGAGAGGATCCTGTCCGGGTGTTTAGGTATTGGCTCTATGGTGTCAGGCTCCTTCCATGCCCATGTGGTAATGAGATCCACTATGGGATCCGCAGGAGGGGACACCCAGGATGTAGATGGGCCCTTGCCAAAGGCCTCCAGGAATACGGACTCGTCCGTAGAGGGTTTTGGGGCTGACCAACCTCCCCTCTGCTGGAGGATGTCCATGATGTCTCCAAAGGAGACATCCTCGGGAGGTGACTTGGGGAAACCTCACCTTCATCTAAGTCAGTATCTTCTATGAGGGACTCGAGGGAGTCCATGTGCCTCCTTTTACACGAGTGCTTATGGGGACCCTCTTTAGTGGGACTCTCTGAAGAGAGCTCTTAAGTCACAGGGAGGTTCCACGATGGGATCCACCTGGGGGGTCCTCTAGCATGGGCTGTCCTTGGGACAAGCTGATGGGAGTTGTGACCAAATCCACAGGAGCCCGGGTTAGTCCATGGCAATGAGCTGGGGTCTCAATCCATGGGACAGAACCCTCTCCACCACGCTGAATGCCTAAGGAGAGCACACCTCCTTAGCAACCAACAAGGAGGAAGCTCTCCCTGGCTCCGCTGTGAGGATCGAGGCCGAGGCAGCCGGGATTACAAAGGAACCGCTCGGATCTGACAATGTCGGAGACAAAGATACCTTCGTTCCCTCGGATCTGACTCCCCATTCTCAGCCCCGACAGTTGCTCAGATCCGAACAGGTCTGATCTAAGGAACTCAAGGTAATCGCCGGTGTCGAGGTTGGAGGAACCGTCGGTGCCGAACCCCCAGCTCTGAGGAGTCTTGGATCCATAAACCCCGAAATCGCAGGTCGGATCTGGGAAGGAAAGATTGGATGGAAGACGGGCATGGAGGTTCCATCTCCGGCCAGGGAGGGGCCTGGCAAGACTCTCATTTGGATTTGGGTCCGAATGAACCTTCGCATCATCCTGTCCATATCTAGCTCCGACAGACTCCAAGTCGAATGCGAGGAGGTGACTTGGCTGGTCGGTGCGACGACCTCGAAGAAGGCCCTGGGTCCGAGGGCTCAGTTGGCTCCAGGGAGAACCTCGGGGAATGGAGCCAAGGAGAGGTAGTTCTAATTACTTTGGTAGGTGGGCTAGGGAAGGGCTCCCACTCTGGTGACAGTTTGCAGTGCCTATACCCTCTCTTGTCCTTGTCTTTCTTCTCATTTTCTTTACCTTTAGTCCCCACTTCAGTAGACTTAGTGGGAGGCTGAGTCACAACGTGAAAGAGGGGTGGGGGGGGGTTGATCAGCTACTGTAGCCGAGGTCGAGGTCGCCGTGTCCAAGGCATAAACTGGTAGAAGGCCCTTAGCTACCAGCTTTGTCTTCCTTTCCTTTAAGGCCCTAAGGTTGAACCCTGCACACACGCTACAAGGTAAGGCGAGATGGGGAACACCCAGACAAATAACACAAAGAGTGTGGCCATCAGCTGGTGAAAGCTTGTGGCCACATAATGTGCATTTTTTAAAAGTTGTTTTTGGCTGCTCAGCCATAACAAAAAAACACTCTGCCAAAACTTAAACCAAAACTATCACACACACACTAAGGTCGGGTTAGGCCTACTACACTACCTTACTAACTGACCTTTTTTTTTTTTTCCAACAAAAAAAACAATGAACGGCGAAGGGGAGGAAAGGGTTAATTATCGAACACACACACACACACACACACACACACACACACACTAAATATACCAGAAAATAATTCCACCTACTGTACCCAACTTGGAGCTAAAGAGACCACGATGCATACGCATGAAGCGGCAAACGAGATCTGGGGGAAGGTAGGAGATGTGAGGGATTATGGGTAAGGGGAGGAGCTTGGAGCAGATGCTTGGAAAATGTTGCCAGCTCAGATCCAATATGGATCCGAATATGCACAGGTTGCAGATAAATGAAGTTAACTACTTCAGATTGTAAGTTTCGCAAGGACAAAATTCAAGTTCCAAGGTGGCGGTATTGGTTTACGAGGGGGTCTGATATGGTGGACCCCTTTCAGGAACAGCTTAACCTCCAACCTGGATGCCAAAGGAGGAAGCAGACAAGCAGAAGTGGCAGACAGGTGGACCTTAACTGAAGAATATGTCAGTCCTGAATGAAGGAGCTCACACAAGTAAGAAAGGACCATAGGTACAGGAATGAGTAATGGGTCCTGGTTTTTCTTTTGACACCATCTGGAGAATCTTTTCAATTTTGACACATAATTTCTCCTGGTGCTAGGCTTTCTGTCCTCCTGCAGAACATTGAGTATGTCCTCGAATATAGGTGTCTGAAGGGTATTAGAATCCTATCACCCATAAGGTCACTCTGAGATTGGTCATCTGAGGGTGTAATAGTGATCACTTGTCTTGTGTGACTAGGTCTAATCGTTGGTGTAACCTGTGATGAATTGCCCTTGGCTAAAAGGTGGAGAAGGGAAAACCAATGCTGTCTTGGCCAAAAGGGGGTCACCAGGTGTTTTTGGTTTGTCCCTTTGAATCTTCAGAAGGACCTTCTGAATTAGTGTGAAGGAGGGAAAGGCATAGAGATACATCCCCGCCCAAGACAAAGAGAAGGTGTCCACTTTCCAAGCTTGAGGATGTGGATTCCTTGTGCAAAACTGAGGCATCTGTCTGTTCTGTGAGGAGGCAAATGGATCTGCTTGCGTAATACCCCACTTGTGAATGTTATCCAGGAACACCTCTCTGTGAAGCATCCATTCGTGACAGGTTGCTGAAGTTCTGATTAGAGTGTCTGCCGTAACATTCTCTGCTGAAGGAATGTACACTGTTTGCAAGTGGATATGAAGTGCTGATACTAAAGTCCAAATATGTATGGTTAGACTGTAGAGAGGGTAAGATCCTGCCCCCCCCCATTTGTTTATGTACCACAAGACAGTTTTATTGTCTGTGATTACTTTCAATGTGCCTGGGAGCAGGGGTAGTTGGAAGGTCTGCAAGGCTAAAGTGCCCTAATTTCTTTGAAGTTGATATGGCCCCTTTGTCTGAGTGTAGACCATTCTCCCTGCACTTTGTCCTGTTTGTGGTTGTACAGTAGCATTGCTCCCCATCCTATATCTGAGGTGTCTGTAAAGATCTGCTGTAAGGGGGGGAGGTACCTGTAAGGGAATGCCCTGGTTGAGATTGATGGCAGAAGTCCATCACTGCAATTCTTTCTTCAGGTACGGCACGAGAAGGACAGAGGTATCCAGAGGGTGAGAGTGTTGGCTCCATTGCGTCTTCAGAACCCACTGGATCTTTCTCACATGTAGCCTTGCCAAAGGTAGCATGGGTATCAGGGATGCCATGTGACCTAAAACTCTTAGGAATTCTCTGGCTTGTAAATAAGGTGAAGTGATAAGATTTCTGAAGTAGAGGGTGAGGTCTGTTATCCTCTGAAATGGTATAAATGCTGCCATCTTGTCTGTCCTGATCCTGCACCCCAAGAAAATTAGGTCTTGAGTGGGGGTCAGGTGAGATTTTACCTCATTTATAGTGAACCCTAACTCTGGCAAGATACTGGTCACCCTGTGTAGGTGGTGGTAGAGAGTCTGACATTCCTGGTGAAGTATTAACAGGTCGTCTAGGTATGGGTATATTTTAATACCCTGAGTTCTACAGTGGGCGATCACTGGAGCTAGGCACTTTGTAAACACCTGAGGTGCTGTGGAGACCCCAAAAGGTAATGCAGAAAACTGAAAATGCAAGGAACCTACTGAAAAGTGTAGGAATTTCCTGTAGTCTGGGTATACTGGAATGTGAAGGTAGGCGTCCTTCAAATCCAGAGCTACCATGAAGGCTTGGTTTGGAATGAGTGGTAGGGTGAGCATTTTTGAAAGTGTGGACCTTGAGGTAAAGGTTAAGAACAGACAAGTCCAGAATTGGTCTCCAAGGGCCATCTTTCCTTGGGACCAGAAACATCCTTGAGTAAAAACCCTTGTTTATCTGTAGAGTAGGTACCCCTTCAATGGTGCCCTGAGCCTGTTATTGTTGGAGAATGGAGGGGAAAAGATGAATCTGGCTTGATGGAGGATGGTGTATCTCCTGGAAGGAGGGCAATGTCCACCAAGTCATAAAGTAACCTCTCAGAATAATGGAGAGGACCCATTTTTCTGATGTGATCTTCCGCCAGGAGGGTAGGGGAAAGGGTGAGATGAAGGGAGAGTGGTGTGTTAGGATACAGAGGTACTGAGTCACAATGGAGGTGGTCTGGCTTGGTCAGACAAACTCTGAGTGGAAGACGCGGTGGGAAGGAGTCTAGGAGTGGAGTGTTTCCTAGTTTGCCTTCGTCCCTTTGCCTGAGGAGGGGCAGAATGATGACGACTGCCTCCTAACAAAGGTAGTCCTTTGTGGATAATTCCTATGGTGTCAGGGGATAGGTGACACCAGTAAATGTTTCAGATTTTTGTAATTCCTTTCCATTTTCTTGAAGGGATTTGAGGAGTTCTGCTGAAGCTTGTCCAAAGAGGGCCTTACTATCAAGTGGGGCATCTAACAACTTGGTTTGTTCAACCATAGGAAAGGCTTGAAGCCTCAGCCAGGAGTACCTTTTTAGAACATAGCCCGAAGCTGCAGACTTTGAGAAGGCTTCCACAGCATCATAGCTGCACTTAATGGAGTGTCCAGTCACCTGTGATGCTGTGAAAGAGAGGTGTTAAGTTGTGTCTTAGCTGGTGAGTCTGGTACATCAGGTAGGAGTGCAGAGGGCTTACAGAGAGTGTCCAAGACAAATCTAGCCATGTGGGTTTGATACTTAAGGGCTCTAATGGCAAGAGTGGAGGAGGTGTAGACTTTCTTGCCTAGCCTATCCATGAATTTACTGTCCTTGTCAGTAGGGTAAAGAGCAGATGAAGGGAATTTCTTGAGGATTTTTCAGCAGAAACTACTATAACTGCAGGGTCTGCAGGGGGGTTCTTAAACAGGAATTGAGTGTCCTCAGGTACTTTGTAGAACCTGTCTGGATGTTTGAAAGCTGGGTGTTGGGAATCAGTGGCCTGTGCAGCAGCCAGAAAGGCATCTTGAAAGGTCGGAAGTAAGGGAGGGACAGCTGAAGGGGAGGGGCTGCTCCATTTGTAATAAGTTAAACTACCTCTTCTTTTTGTCAGAAACATCTGAGGCCTGCCATTTAAAATGTTCCCTCATAAGGAAGATAGTAACTCCAAAAGTAAATTCTTCTCCTGGAGACTGAGGACTGATGGAATCCTTTTCCTCAGGAGTGATGAAATCCTTAGGAGAATCAATCTGTGAGCAATAGGTCAAGGATTCCTCAGAGGAGGATAATTCTTCCTTTGATACCTCTAAGGCCTGCTCTGGGGTTCATATTACATTATCAAAAGATAATGTAATCGAACGGCCGAAACATCAAAACGGGCGCATTTAGAAACTTTTATTCATCCCCCCGCTAAATATATATATTCCAACTTCAAATCATACTATAATGAGTAAAGCGCAAATATCCCAATCTTCACTGTACTGTGATCCCACAATTCAAATTTCGAAATTCAGCCATTTTGATGTTTTGGCCATTCGATTACATTATCTTTCGATAACGTAATAGGAACCCCCTGCACTGGAGGAGTGACAGATTGAGGTAACTGTCTGTAGGGCCTGGAAAAGGTTCTGGAGAAAAACTTCCCATCCAGGAACAGGTTGTTGTTCTGAATGTTTTACCTTCTGTTTCCTCTTCAGGAGTGGAGGGCAGTGTCGGTTTAGATGCAGACGTCTGGGAGAATGGAAGTGCAGGAGTAGGTCCCTCCAGCGCCATGAGCCATGGTTCCTCCCCATCAGGAGCTGATGGCTGGTGTACCTCAGTGGACGTACTCATCATTTCCGCCAAACCGGCTTCCACTGTGGTTCCCGATACAGGTTGAGAAACAGACGTCTGATGAGTTCCCAGGCTTTCATCTGCCTCAAGAGCCTCAATGGCACCAGAGGTGCGGTATGGGAATCTGGCCTAACTTTTTTGGCCTTCTTCCAAGGTAGCTCGTCAGAAGTACCTACCCCATCCTCCATTACTAATGCTAGACGCTGAAGTCTCTGATTTGCTAGATATAATTTCAGTGCAACCAGATGGCTGCAGAGAGTTTTTGGCACAAAGTTTTACAAATAACGCAGGACGTATGGTCGTGGGCGTCGCCTAAGCAAAATACTCACTGACAGTGCATGTCCTTGTGAGAAATTTGTCTTCCACAAGCACATTTCCCCTTTCTAGCTGACATATACATCTAGAAAATAAATCAATAGACAACAAAAAACTCAACAGGGTACTTATCTGTAGCGGTCATCCAGATAAACGAGCAAACTGCTTCTAGAAGCTGGTGATCAGGAGTCCAACGTTCACTGTGGCAGAAAAATTCTGTAGTGGGTACGTGCAGATGTTACTTTTATGGCCTACATCAGTTTATGGCCCTGACATAAGACGTCGCACGTACCCCTGCTCCAAACACTTTGGTATACTGGTCGGATGTCCGGTGCTGCAGCCAGTAACCTTTCTACAGTTATGAATACTGCAACATGAGAATAGAAGGACATCATACATAAATACAATATATCAGTAGTACACATAGGACAAAGAAGTGACAAAAAAATAGTTAAGAACAGTTTATAAGGTCAGTTATATAAAAGTTAATTACTGGAATACTGAATGTATAAGATATTCAATGAGGTTTTGCAAATCAATAAGAAACAAAAGTTAAACATAAGTAAAGAGACATTACATCATCATACATTTCTCTGCAAGTACATACAGTAGATCAATCTGACATTCCAGTTTTTGAATATAGTTTACAAAGAAAATGAAATGCTAAGTCAGTATTTCATTAGCTGTACAATTGTTTAGTCCAGTGTAATGATAGAATGCAAAGAGCACAGGTAACAGAATGGACGGAGGAAAATTGTTTAGCTACAACCTGGGCAAAAAGGCAGTCACAATAAAAACACAGTAATATATTGACATAACATTGACAAAATGGCTGACAAAGTATCAGTTATAAAACTAAGCAAAACTAGTGATGCAAGCCATAAACAAAAAATATTAAGTGTATTATATATGGCATCAATAAACTACAAAAAATGTAACCGTGCAAGGCAGACTAAAAACTGGAGAGAATGATGCTTATTTGCTGAAATATTATGTGGTAATTACATAAACATAAGTTGAGTACAAATATTTGATGCTGACCAACATATCTAAAGCAGGTACATTTGTACTCCTGAGCCAAGTGTAACTTCAATTTTTGCTTAAAAAACATCAGTATCTGTAGCAATGGCATCATTGGGAAGTGTGTTCCAAGAGGTAGGAGCAAACTGTAGAACAATTCACAAATACGTAGTCAAATTTGGGATCTCAAGTCTGATAATATCGGACTTCTAGAGAGGAATTGGCTTTGTGGTTAATTTTTGAGCCAGATGTGGGCAGTACTTTTCTTTCACAAGTGAAAGTGAGACAATAAAATGTCGGACCTGGCAGGAATGAGAAGTCATTTAGCTGAAAACAAAGACACCATGGCGTTCAAAGTAACTGGCCAAATGAATGAATGTAAGAATCTTATTTTCAGTAGTTTATAGTAAAGCAATGTTTGTACCTGGGCAAAGGGGCCAAAATGGATATTATACCATGAACTTCCAAACGGTGCCCGCTGATTGGGCAGCGCTGCGTTGTAAATCGAAAGTTATACTAATGAAAAAGGTCCCTCCGGCGGACTTTTCCATTAGTATAACTGCTTTTTTTAAAACTTCGCTTATGGCTTCAAAGTTTTTAATATGGTGACAGGCTTTAAAATAAGCAATTGGAGATCTCGTTTGTTATTTTTTAACGTTTATGTTACAGTAACATTTAACATAGATAGCTTAGACAGTGTTTTTAACGAGAGAGAGAGCAAGTTTTCCGCTTATTAAATGTTCGCTATGTTAAACAGAGTTTAACATAGCAAGCAAACGGAAATCATAAGCAAACGGACATGTTGCTTGCCGGTTTTAAACCTCAACTCATAGCTAACTCCAAAAAACAAAGCAAACATCAAAAAAGCAACGGAACGCTTTCTTTCCTACAGCTTTTTATGCACTGCTGCACTGTATCAAATAGGCGCCGCAGAAAGAATCAGAATCCGCCGTATGCCAGACATCTGTCTTAAAGGTTGTTGACATTATTGCCCATTATTTGCTACGCAGCCAGTTTCTTGTTTAATAACAATTAGATAATATAATAATCTGGGTGTGGGGTGGTAATTTTAATTACTCTTGGGACTAATACTACCGGGCTTCCGGGCTTACCACACGCCAACTGCGGGCCAAACCCAGGCACACCCAGCTATAAAGAACATTCAAGTACTGGGATTAAGACACTGACAGCAGCAGCATCCTGAGCCCTCTGTTTTAACTAGATGAAAATTATTGTAAACTACTTTTTATTGATAGACAACTTTAGAAGTTGTCAACATGTCCATGAAAGGTCAGTGTGTCACCTAACAGGAGACTAAGATATACTTGATGTGTAGCAAAAGAGTGAAAGGCCATCAGTCAAAGATCCTAAAATGTAAGCATTTCTGAATTCTGGTACTAAAAGAAACATGTTTAGCCTGGAAATGTCTGGAATAAGGTTCAAGCTCCTCCTTCAGTATATTACACAGTATTGAGTGGAAGCATGTACATTCTTCCTCTTTGGTTCTCTCTATAGTCCTTTAGAATACGAAGTCCTCTAACAGTACAGGACCCAAGGTTATTCATTTGTTCCTGAAAAACAGTCTTAACTGAACTGAAGTTGATGATGAGGACACACAGGTCCTTTGTTATATTCTTCCACTCCTCTACAGACAGACCTATGCAATCTACTATTTCGAGGGGGAGGAAGGTGAGAGGGGAGCGGAACATGGGAATTGGAAGAGTTAGGATACGTTTTCTTGTGGTGGGGGGGGTCAGGCTGACTGAGTCACAGATGCTCTCACTCCTGTCCTTTTGCTTTGCTTGCCACTGGTTTTTATAGCATGGCTTACCTTTATACTGCTCACCCTTCTTATGTTAGAAGAAGACTGGCCAGCTAAGAGGGTGCTGATTTTTAAGGAGGTCAGTCCAGTACAGCTAACAAATTTCCTCCTCAGTTACCTTAGTGTTTGCCCATTTAACACAGGGCTGACACAGATAAGATGTTGTGCTTAGCTGTTTTCATTCATTTACTTGGCCAACATTAAGAGAGTTCTCTGGAAGAACTAGTGTACGTTAGACTCAGTTGTATTTGCACATTTAAGGGCTGTTTCAGATAAATAAGATATAATCATTAGCTGTTTTTCAGATCCGGTATGTGGTCAGCACTAAAAAGTGAGCAACTCAAAAGAGTGACTCTAGCAGCATTAGTGTGGTTTCGATTATTTCATATGAATGTCTTTTGTCCATTTAACATGGGGAGCTTCAGATGATAAAACAATGTGCTTGCAAGTGTTAAGAGGAACGATCAGAGAAAAATAACCAGACCTTCTTCCTCTCTTACTTTGGGTTGCCACAGTGAAAACAGCCACATCTAAAGCAATGCTTCACAATATGATTATCTCCCAAGCAATACAGAGATGTCACTGTAAGATTTGCTTTTTGATATGGAGATTTCACAAACATTTTGATGGCTAAACTGATTCAGAATTAAATAAAAGCAGAGCTTACACTAAAACCAACATGACTGCTCAGGAAAAAAAAAAGAAAGAAAGGTAAATCCATGTTACTTGCAACGAAAGCTTTTTCCATTATTTCCACCTACTGGCAAAAAGCAGCCTGTTATGTCCATCCAGGTTACCAAAAAGACAATCAAATGCCCTCAAAATGCAAACCTTGCAAATGCTGTGAATTTGTGATCCCAAAAAATGGAGTCACAGGACACCGTAGTCTGGCAGATCCTGTGAGGACCTGGTTAACAGTGACTAGATGTCAGTGGAAGTGGCAGAAGAGACCTAAACCGGACTGCAGTAGAAGGAGTGAGTGAATGAGGCAAGACCATGCATTATGGCACAAAGAAAAGTGACCAGCTATGGTGTAAAAATACTGGAATCAAGTGGCTGCAGGCATCTTGCAGTGGACTGCAGATCCTTCAGCTAACAAAAATGAATTAAGATTAGCCCGATTTGTGTTCTTGTATACTTCCACAGATAAAAGTACAGCTGTGTACACTCACCATAAATGTAGATGTTCGAGTGTGTTCACTGCTGCAGTCCTAACCATTGGGTTATCCATGCTGTGGTAGCCCTCAGTCGGTCCAAAAACAAAAATCAAGGTTTTGTGCATCGGCTGCTGTTGCTTGCTGGATGACGTCAGGTCATCCGAACTAGAAAGGACAGCAGGCGATGCCACTACCTCAGTTTTTATTGCCTTAACCAACCAAAGAAGTCCAATGTTAATAATTATTAGTAATCCTGGGGTCAGAGACCCACATAGAAATATGTCTTTCTCTAAGGAAAGCAGAGGTCAGGGGTAAGGAGGGAGGGAAAGCATGACTGCAGCAGTGAACACTCTCAAACATCTGCATTTATGGTGAGTGTACACAACTGTACTATGTTCTTCGTGTTTCCCTACTGCAGTCCTAACCATTGGGAAGACTCCCAAAACTGAGAAGAAGCGTGGAAGGTCAACAGAAACTTAAGACTGAGTGAGCATGCCCTGCAGAATTGGAGAGGCAAACCCAGCCCTAGCGTTTGAGAAAAGGTTCAGATGGTAATGTTTGGAAGGTGTGGACTGAAGTCCATGTGGCAGCTTCCAGGATGTCCTTGGTAGGTACCCCTCTGAGGAATGTTGTGGAAATAGAGGCTGCCCTAGTGGAATGGGGTTCTGATGGTCCTATGGAGTGCTTTTCCATGCAAGGAGTAGCAAAATTGGATGCAGTGTGCTATCCATTTGGAAATGGTCTGTTTGGATATAGGTTTCCCTTGTGCCCTTGTTTTAAAGCTGACCAAGAGCTGGTCAGTTTTCCTGAATGTCTTTGTACGATCCAGACAAAATCGGAGTTGCCTGTGCACTTCCAAATAATGCAGTATCCCTTCCCCCTTCTAAGGGTTAGGGAAGAAGGTGGGCAGGTGAATGGCCTGGTTGAGGGTAACCTCCAAAACCACCTTTGGCATGAAGGAGGGATTGGTTCTCAGGGAGACCCTTGTCTGCATGGAAGATGATAAATGGCTCAATGGCCATTAAGGCTTAAAGTTCTGACACTCACCTGGCTGAAGTAATAGCCAGGAAAAAGGCAGTCTTCCAAGAGAGGTACTTCAGTTCTGAGGATGCCACAGGCTCGAAGGGAGGCAGAGTAAGCTTTTCTAAAACACAGCTCAGGTCCCAGGCTGGGGTAGGCTTTCTTCTGGGAGGCCTGATATTAGAGGCTCCTCTAAGGAATTGTTTGATAAGAGGGTGGGAGAAAAATGGCTGTTCTGTATTAAAGTGTGCCGAGATGGCAGAGGCATGGATTTTTATGGTGGAGAAGGAGAGACCCTTATTAAGAAGCTCAGCAAGGTAATCTAGAATATGAGGAATGGAGGGCAGATGTACGTCTGCTCCCTTGGACTGGCTCCAGGAGCAGAATCTTTTCCATTTTCTAGCGTAATATTTTCTGGTGCTGGGCCTTTAGGCTTCTGTGATGACGTCAAGGACTTGCTTGCTTAGCATAGATTCCTTGTTTGTTTTGATCTCATTCGAAAAGTATTAATCAAGATAAGGGAGGCCTTTTGGCTTCTCTGATGATGTCAAGGCCATGCTGAGAGCTTGAGTGTCTGAAGGTCTGGCTGCAGCATTGTCCCCCCCTCGGGATAGCAGGTGAGGTATCAAAGGTAGCTGTCAGGGGGGTTGGTAAGATAGGCTGCACAGCAGTGGATACCAATGCTGTCTGGGCCAATTTGGGCAATGAGTACTGTTCTTGGTTTTTCCTCCCTTATCTTGATTAATACTTTTCGAATGAGAGGTAGAGGTGGGAATGCATACACAAAGAGGGTATTCCAAGGGAAGGTCAGGGCATCAACCTTCCAGGCCAGGTGATGGTACTCCCTGGTGCAGAATTTCTGTACTTGGTGATTTAAATGAGAGGCAAAGAGGTCTACCTGGGGGAGGGGTCTCCCATGTGTGGGCAATTTGCAGAAAAATGTTTCTGTGGATTTGCCATTCATGTGGGTCCAGCAGGTTTCTGCTCAGGTGGTCTGCCAGGGTGTTGTTGATACCCAGTAGGTATTGGGCTATAAGATATTGTCTCATGAATGAGGCTGCTAGCCACAGGTTCATGGCTAGTCTGCACAGGGGGTAAGATTGACTCCCTCCCTGTTTGTTGATGTACCACATGGCTGTGGTGTCTGTTTTTATGAGAAGAACCCCTGGTTTGAAGGATAACAGAGGGTTTTGTACTGCTATCATTTCCTTTTGGTTGATTTGCAAGCATAGTATTTGTGCATTCCAGGGACCTTTTGCGCATCTGCCTTCTAGATGTCTTCCCCAGGCTATGTCCAAAGCATCTGTAGTTAAGGTCTGGTCTGATGGATGGAAGGTGAATGGAAGTCCCTTGTTCAGAGTACAGGCCTGGGCCCACCAGAGGAACTTGGATCTTATGCAAGGGATCACAGGCAGGCCAGAGGTTGTGAGTGTTGACACCATAGGTTCTTTAGGTACCATTGAATTTTCCTCATGTATAGTCTGGCCAGAGGTACAAGGAGGATGCATGAGGTCATGTAGACTAGAACTTGTAGAAACTTCCTGGCATAAAGCTGGGTTTGAGAGGCCAGAGTAGTGAAGTATTTTGTTAGGAAACTGTTTTTCTGGGGACAGAAAGGCCATTTGCTGCTCTGTGCCCAGTAAGGCTTCCAGAAATATGATTTTCCAGGTAGGTGTCTTTTGATTTCCTTTCGTTGATAGTGAACCCCAGAGGTGAGTAGGGTTTTTACAAATGAGAGGTGCTGCAGGAGCAGTTTCTTGCAGTCTGCCTGGATGAGACAGTCGTCCAGGTAAGGGTAAATCTGTACATTGTTTTGCCTGCAAAAGGCAATTGCAGGAGCTAGACATTTGGTGAATACCCTGGGAGCAGTAGATAAGCCAAACGGCAAAGCAGAGAAAGTATAGTGATCCTGCTCTGAAGTGCAGGAATTTTCTGTACGCTTCCCTTGTTGGGATGTGCAGGTAAGCATCCTTTGGGTCTAACAGTACCTGGAATCTGCTTCCCAAAGTGAGAGTAACAAAACCTTATTCCATGAGCAATCCATTTGGAAATAGTTTGTTTAGAAATAGCCTTGCCTAGAGAACTGGAGGCATAAGAGATAAGCAACTGATCAGATTTTCTGAAATCTTTAGTTCTGTCCAGGTAAAACCGTAGTTGTCTGTGTACGTCCAATGAATGTAAAATCCTTTCCCCTTTGTTTTGAGGATTTGGAAAGAAAGTAGGAAGGCGAATAGTCTGATTTAAAGCCACTTTAGAAATCACCTTAGGCATAAAAGTAGGACTGGTCCTCAAGGCAACTCTGTCTTGGTGGAAAATAAGGTATGGTTGCACAGCCATGAGAGCTTGCAACTCTGACACCCTTCTGGCAGAAGTCAAAGCTAATAAAATAGCTGTCTTCCAGGATAAGAACTTGATATCCGAAGCAGCAGCAGGCTCAAAAGGAGGTAAAGTAAGTTTCTCCAAAACATAATTAAGATCCCACGCAGGAACAGGAGTAGTTCTGGGAGGTCTTAAATTCTTAGCCCCTCTCAAGAATTGTCTCACCAGCTGGTGAGAGAAGATGGGGGGATCAGTGTTGTAATGAGCCGAGATAGCAGAAGCATGGATTTTAATGGAAGAAAAGGAGAGGCCTTTAAGCAAAAGGTCTGAGAGGTAAAGTAAAATGGAAGAAATGTCAGGCAAGAGGATCAGAACCTCGATCCGCATCCAAATACAAAATCTTTTTCATTTAGAAGCATTATATTTTCTAGTGCTAGGGCGCCTAGCTTCTAAGAGAACATCCAAAACTTGTTTGGGAAAAGCAGAAGGAATCAAAGGCCCTTGTAGAGCCAAGCTGCCAGGCAAAGAGTCTTGATTTGAGAGTGTAGCATCTGACCCTGATGCTGGGACAGAAGAGAAGGAAACAGAGGCAGAATCCATGGAGGTTCCAAAAACAGGTGTCAAAGTTGGATACCAAAACTGCCGAGGCCAATTTGGAGCTATCAAAATGATAATCTTGGGTTTGTCCTGTTTTAATTTTCAGTAACACCCAAGGCAGAAGAGGAAGAGGAGGGAAGGCATATCCCGAAAGATTCCGCCTGCTGAAAGACAGGGCATCCACTTTCCAAGCTGTTTTGTGGAAGGAACTGGTGCAAAAAAGAGGCAGCTGATGATTGAGATGGGATGCAGACAGATCTATCCGAGGGCAACCCCAAACTGCCGTAATCCTGCTGAATAAGTTGGGGTCCAGCATCCATTTGTGAGGATCCAAAAGATTTCTGCTTAGGCTGTCTGCTAAGAGATTCTGTTTTCCTGGAATGAATTGAGCTTGAAGATGCAGATTCAGATTTAGAGCTGTGTCCCATAAACTCATGGCTAGTCTGCAAAGGGGGTATGAGTGAGAGCCCCCCTGCTTGTTTATATACCACATGACTGTGGTATTGTCTGTGCGAATCAGAAGATGTCCTGGTTGCAAAAGATTCTGGAAGGCTAGAAGAGCATTTTGGACTGCCAACATTTCCTTCAAGTTGATGTGCCAGGGAAGATGCTTCTTTGTCCAATAGCCCTGCTGGCAAGTGTTTAGGTAATGAGCTCCCCAAGCATAATCCGAGGCATCTGTGGTAATGATCTGAGCAGGATGAGGAAGACGAAAGGGATTCCCTTCGTTTAAAGCACAAGCCCTGGACCACCAGAGGAACTCCTTTTGGAGGCAGGGAATCAGAGGTATCATTGTTTCCAGGCTGTGGTAATGCTGAGACCATACACTCTTTAGGTACCATTGAAATTTTCTCATAGGAAGCCTTGCATTTGGGATCAACAGGATGCAAGAAGCCATGTAGCCCAATGCCTGCAGGAATTTCCTTGCAGTGAGCTGAGTTAAAGTAGCCAAGGTCTTGAAAATTGATGCCAGCTGTACTTGCTTTTCTGGAGTAAGGAAGGCCCTTTGTAAGCTTGTGTTTAGAAGAGCTCCCAAAAGGATCATTTGTTGAGAGGGGATCAAATGTGACTTTTTTGTGTTCACTGAAAATCCCAGTAGTAGGAGAAGATGCTGAATAAACTGCAGATGTTGAAGTAAAAGATCCTTGCTGTCCGCCTGAATAAGGCAGTCGTCCAGATAGGGGTAAATTTGAATCCCTTGGAGTCTGCAATAAGCTACTACTGGAGCCAGACACTTGGTAAAGACTCTGGGTGCAGTAGATAAGCCAAAGGGCAGTACAGAGAATTGAAAGTGTCTCGAACCTGCCTTGAATCTGAGGTATTTTCTGCGTTCCTGTCTGATGGGAATGTGTAAATAGGCTTCTTTCAAGTCCAATGTCACCATCCAAGCATCCTGGGAGAGCATGGGAAGAAGTTGTTGTAGAGTAAGCATCTTGAATTTTGGAATCTCCAGAAAGGTATTTAATACTGAGAGGTCCAGAATAGGTCTCCATGAGTTTTGTTTCCTTGGGACCAGAAATAGTCTTGAGTAAAAACCTTTTCCCATCTCTGGAAGTGGAATAGGTTCTATGGCTCTCATGGCCAATAAAGCGTCCACTTGATTTAAGGCCTCTGACCATTGATGTTTTGGCAGATCCGGCCAACCCGAAGACCTTGGCAGAGTATGAAAGTGGAATTTGTAGCCTCTTAAAATCACGTCTAAAACCCATTTGTCCTGGGTAATGAGTCCAATTTTGGTAGAAAAGAGAAAGTTTTCCTCCGAGAGGGGCTTCCAGGCAAGTAGGACCTGTAGCCCAACGGAGAGAATCATTGGGTCTGCTTCTTTTGTGATTGAGGTCTGTCTTCTCCCCTTCTAGGTGAAGAAGCAGCCCATTGTCTGGACCTGTAAGAGGCCTGAGCCTGCGCCCGACCTCTGGAGCGTCTATATCTTCCCCTTTGAGGCCTGTCAGACGTGGGAAAGGACCAATTTTTGGAGGGCCAATTTCTAGAAAATCTAGGAGGCTGAACTTGTAAAAAATCTTTAACAGTCTGCATAGATTTTGCTTTTTCTTCCATCTTTTTAATAACCTCCACAGCCTTGGATCCAAATAAAACATCATGCTGAACAGGGGCATCTAACAGTTTAGCCTTAACCTGCTCAAGTAAATTCTGCTCACGAAGCCAAGCATGTCTCCTGATAACAGTACCAGAGGCTGCGGCCCTGCAAGAAGCTTCCAAGGCATCAAAACCACAATGTAAACTATGTTTGCTTACTTGTTCAGTTGCATGCAATACATCCTGTAATTCCTTGTCCTCTGCACATGCAGGAAAGGTAGAGAGCCTTTGCTTTAAAACAGACAAAAGAAATTGCTGATACTTGAACATGTGAAACTGGCAATTTAAAGCTCTAATAGAAAGAGTAGCAGAAGTGTAAACCTTTTTGACCCACCTGTCCAAGGCACGAGAATCCTTTTCAGAGGGAATAGGATTTTTAGATGAAGCGGCCTTAGCAGCCCTAGAACCCTGAGAAATGGTTTCAGGATCAGCAGAAGGGTTCTTAAATAAGAATTGATGGGAGTCAGGGACTCTGTAAAATCCATCAGGCTTAGAAGGAGCAGGCGGTAAGGAATCAGGATTCAGGTTAGCTTCAGAAAAAGCATCATCCACAATATCAAGTACAGGAGGAATAGCCAAAGGTCTGTGTTGAGGGAGAAGGAGAAATTCCCTAAGTCTCTTCTTGGAAGCAGAATAATCCTGACCTTCCCAATGAAAATGCTCCCTCATCTCATGTAAGGTTTCCCCAAAAGAGAAATCTTCAGGGGGAGAAGCAGAGGGAATAGAGTCCTCTGCATCAGAATCCACATAAGGAGGAAAAGAATAAACCTGGTCAGAGGAAGAGACAGAAGACAGAAGCCTGATCAGATGAATCATAAGGAATATCCTGTCTAGGCCTTTTTTCTGGAGGAGGGTGAGAACCCCTAATCATTGTAAGTAAATCTTCAGCCATCCGTAGTAATTGCTTCTGGGACTTGGGAGCTGTATCCGAGGAAGCTTGAGAAGAAACCCTTGGTTTAACAGGAGTCTTTGACTTTGCCTTTGTCTTTGTAGAAATAGTGATATGAGAAGGCCTGAAAACCCCCTCAGAAGCCGGTACCTGCACAGCGGTTCCAGACCCATCTGAAGGAGCGACGTCCGAAGGCTCCCCATGGGAGTCCGTGTCGGCCAACGGTTCCGAAGTGGCGGACGACAGGGGCTGCAAAAGTGCCTCACTGACGACCGCCGAACCCGAAGCTGGCTCCAGCTGCAAAGTATCTTGTTTGGACCTCGGAGGCCTATCCTTGTCCTTGCGTTTCTTTTGAATTCCGGTTGTCGGTAAAGTATCTGACGACATCCTATAATTGAATCGTCTACCGAAATAATTCAAGGCCCAATCGTACCTACGCTTGATAGTGCGAGAATTAAACCTGGCACAGAACCGACAGCAAGAAACGTCGTGGTCAGGGCCTAAGCAAGGTAGACAGTAAGAGTGGAAATCTTTATGAGGTATTTGTTTTCCACACGATATACAATTATTAACTTTTTCTGACATCGGAGGAGCAAGAAAAAAGTTTCCCCAACGGGGTACTTAGCTTGAGAAGAGAAGTAGAAAACTTCGGACCGACGACAATCAAAGCACGTTGTCCTGAATGCGCCAACCAACGACTTGCGAGCTGCCTTCCACCGCACGGCAAGAAAGACTGGAGAAGATGGTGTTGGCTGTCAGCTTTATACCTCTGCGTTCTGACGTCAGGGTACAGCCGACGCCGGACCCAGACTTTAGAATTCTGGCCGACCTCGGGCTGCCTGCCGGCAGGAACACCCTACAGTTATGACTGCAACAGTGAAACACGAAGAACATCTTGGATCTAATGCAAGGGATCACAGGCAGGCCAGAGGTTGTGAGTGTTGACACCATAGGTTCTTTAGGTACCATTGAATTTTCCTCATGTATAGTCTGGCCAGAGGTACAAGGAGGATGCATGAGGTCATGTAGACTAGAACTTGTAGAAAAGTCCTGGCAGAAAGCTGGGTTTGAGAGGCCAGAGTAGTGAAGTATTTTGGTAGGAAACTGTTTTTCTGGGGACAGAAAGGCCATTTGCTGCTCTGTGTCCAGTAAGGCTCCCAGAAATATGATTTTCCTGGTAGGTGTCTTCTGATTTCCTTTCGTTGATAGTGAACCCCAGAGGTGAGAAGGGTTTTTACAAATGAGAGGTGCTGCAGGAGCAGTTTCTTGCAGTCTGCCTGGATGAGACAGCCGTCCAGGTAAGGGTAAATCTGTACATTGTTTTGCCTGCAAAAGGCAATTGCAGGAGCTAGACATTTGGTGAATACCCTGGGAGCAGTAGATAAGCCAAAGGGCAAAGCAGAGAAAGTATAGT
Organism: Protopterus annectens; assembly: GCF_019279795.1. Classification (NCBI taxonomy): domain Eukaryota; kingdom Metazoa; phylum Chordata; order Ceratodontiformes; family Protopteridae; genus Protopterus; species Protopterus annectens. The sequence goes on from NC_056749.1 coordinate 89,573,694, forward strand.
GATCCTGCAAGTGCAGGAATTTTCTGTACGATTCCCTTATTGGGATGTGCAGGTAAGCATCCTTTGGGTCTAAGGTGACCATCCAAGCTTTCTTTGGCAGCATTGGTAGAAGCTGTTGTAAGCATTTTGAATTTTGGGATTACCAGGAAGGTATTGAGATAGGATAGGTTCAGGATGGGACGCCAAGTCCCCACTTTCCTGGGAACAAGGAATAGTCTGGGATAGAATCCTTTTGCAACTTGTTCTGGAGGTACAGGTTCTACTGCCCCTAGGGATATTAGGTTTTGCACTTGTTTTAGTGCTTCTGCCCACTGGTTTGGAGGTAGGTCTGGGTACCCTTTTGGAAGTGGTAGTTCTTTGAAAATTGAATTTGCACCTCTGAGCAATGATTTTTAAGACCCATTGATCTTTTGTTATAGAGTTCCAATTTTCTCTGCATAGAGATAGCCTTCCTCCTAGCTTTTGGTGTGGTGGAGGGCAGGCAAAGATGGGAAAGGTAGTAATTGAGAGTTTTTTCCATACAGGGTTGCTTTTGAACTCCCTGCTCTCGTGCTTGAGGGAGGCCACTGTTTTGTTCTTTGCTGGCCCTGAGTTTGAGTCCTGTTTGGTCTGTCCCTATGGGTTTTGCCTTGTGCCTGCCTGTTTGTTGCAGGAAAGGACCAGTGTTTAGAGGGACATTTTCTGCTGAACCTGGGAGGTTGTACTTGAAGAAAATCTTTAACTGTCTGCATCAATTTTGCTTTGTCTTCCATCTTTTTAAGTACCTCTTCAGTTTTCTGTCCAAACAAGTGGTCTTTGTCAAGAAGTGCATCCATGATTTTAGCTTTGACATGACCAGGGAGAGTCTGTTCCTTCAGCCATGCATGTCTTCTGATAACAGATCCTGTCACTGCTGCCCTGCTAGAAGATTCTAGGGAGTCAAAACCACAGTGCAAGGAGTGCTTTGCCACCTGAGATGAAGAGTGTAGTAATTTTGCTTTCTCTTTATTGTTGGCAAAATCTGTAAAAGCAGAAATTTTCTGTTTCAAAAGTTCCAAACTGTGCTGTTGATATTTTAACACATGGAACTGACACTTGAAGGCCCTGATAGTTAAAGTTGCAGAGGTATATACTTTTTTACCCCATCTGTCCAGAGCCCTGGATTCCTTGTCTGAAGGAGTAGGATTCTTTGTAGAGGTAGCCTTCACACCCTTAGGTCCCTGAGTAATCACCTCTGGATCTGCTATAGGATTTCTGTAGAGGAATTTGTTAGTCAGGTACCCCGTAGTACCTGTTAGGTTTTCTGGGGATAGGTAGAAGGGTGTCAGGGGTAAGGCTGAATTCTTGGTAAACATCATCTACCACATCCAAGATGGGTGGGATGGCCAGAGGCCTGTGCTGGGGTAGGTCCAGAAACTCTCTTAGTTTTTTCTTGGATTGAGGGAAATCCGTTGATTCCCACTGGAAGTGTGCCCTGAGGGTGTGGAGGGTTTCCCCAAAGGAAAAGTCCTCCATAGGTGATGCAGAAAGAATAGATACTTCTGCATCTGAGTCTTCATAGGCAGTAAGAGGATTTTCCTCTTCAAAAACAGAGGAGTCAGATCCCTCTGAGTCTAAATCCGATTGGATGTCTGGAGAAGATTCCCTTCTCCTTTTGTCTGGAGTGACCTGATTACTCCAGATGAAAGTAATGAGATCCTCTGCCAATTTAAGCATTCTAGTTTGAGGAGGGGGAGGAGTAGTGGAATGGAGACTTTTTGCTGTTTTCTTTGGAGTAGCTCTAGGTCTAGCTTGAAGAGTATCCTTCGGTGCTGTCGGTGTGTTAGTTGGAAGAGAGGGTGAAGGCCTTGAAGTGAATTCCTAAGTGCAAGCGGTATCCTTGGAAGCTGGTGCTTGCGTAGTGGCTCTGGACTCAAACGAGGCAGAGACAGCCGAAGGCTTGTTAGACGATGCAGTCTTCTGCAGCATACAGGACTCCGAAAGGGTCTCAGTAGATGCCTACGAAGTAATTGAGTCGGGCATCAGGGGCTGCGAAACAGCCTCACTGAATTCCAAAGAAATGACGACCCTTTTAGCAGTGGTGTCGGAAGGGTTGGCCTTATGCAGTATGTCTCTATCCTTATCTTTACGTTTCTTCAGAAGTTCTGCGGTTTGCTGACTGATGGCGGATGCCATATCAGTAATCAGAGATGGAAGACTAAAATAACTGGCTACAAGCAGAGCTCTATGATGAATAGTTCTAGCGTTAAAGAGGGTACAGAACCGACAGCGGGGTACATAGTGATCTGGCCCTAAGCAAGTGACACAGTAAGAATGGAAGTCTCGGTGTGGTATTTGCTTTCCACAGGTGAGACAGTTATTGACTTTTTCGGACATCAGTTAGTGCAAGAAAAAGGAAGGATCCCCAATGGGGTACTTAGCTTTAAACGTTTTTCAGCTGAAGTTTGAAATCTGTAAACAGCCGACCAGCACTGTTGCGAATTGCTTCTGCTATGGGCACCACAGCAAGAAAGACTAAGGTAATGGCGGCGCCTGCTCTCCTTTATAGCTCGGATGACCTGACGTCACCAAGCAAGCGACAGCAGCCAACACACAAAATCTTGACTCTGGTATTTGGCCTGACCGAGGGCTACCACAGCATGGATAACCCAATGGTTAGGACTGCAGCAGTGAAACACGAAGAACATCAAAGACTTCCCAAAAGGAGGTACAATATCAGATATTGAAGTGTGGAATACAATGACTACTCTCCCAGAGTGAAGGCACCAGTGCAGGATAATACACACTTGAACTGTAAATGTTTCAAACAAAAAAGGCAAATAAATATGCACAGATTTTAGTAAACAGGCTAAAAAATGACATCTTCTTCTACTATCTTGCAAGACATGCATGACTTGTACTAGTAAGAACTACTGCTGATTGCCTCTGTACATTTGTTACATATATGAAAGCCCACCAACAAACACAGAATAGGCTGCAATACAGATGCTAGAGTTTGCAAAGGTACTCATTTCAAATTGGTTGTTACTCTGGGAAGCAACAAAGAAAACGTCCTTCATCCAAGCCTTCTTATACACTGGTGGACTTGTGCTATCCCTCCAGCCTTGGTACGTACCACTAACTGCATTTCAATTTCACCCTTATTAAAGGTCTTCAAGGGTACACGGCAGGGTTTCTCACTGCTGCCAGCCCTACTTCTAAATGTGGAGCCACTAAATAGGTTCTTATACAGCAGTGCTGGGGTATGAGTCGAATGCAGTCAGCACATGACACCCTACTCTTTGCTGACACAAAATCAAATTATTGAGATTTTCTGGGTGCATAACCTGCTGAGGGAGGTGTTTGCTCAAATTAAATGAAAATAAGACTGAGATCATCCCATTTAACGATGGCGTCTATAGTCTTGGGAACTTGGTATTTCTTTTTTCACCTAGTTTACAACACACAAAATACTTGGGAGTAATTCGACATTACAGCCCTACCACCATTGTTAATGGATCGGGAACCAATACTTAAAATAAAGGCTGCCCTGACACGTCGGGGCTGCTACAAGTAGCAAATGGCACATAGCTCAGTATACAATTCAGTTATTAATTAATAATATTCTGTTTAAGTTTTGTGCATTTGTTGATTACCTGTACACCTCCTGTTTAATACTTTTTTATGTAATGTTGGAATTTTTCAGGAGCTTCTCCCAGTTGGAGCATCATGGTAAACAAATGCAATACATAAATATATAAAGCATTCCCAAGATTATTTCTCTGTGCATCTGGGACACTAACAGGATGTCGTAGCACCTCCACATATGTACCTCTCAATGCAGACTTAGGATTTGGGAAATTCTAAATGAAAGGTATATACCTAAGCCTTTACCGTCTCTCAGCTATTTTCCTCTGTTATTTGAGCCTCTTTCGGAGTACAGATTTTAGGTCCTGAATTCCACTGGGATCCAGCATGATATGACTAGTTTGTCTAAAGCAGTGGGGCCAGCTGGCATATACAGAGGAAAGCACTTTATAAAAGACTCACGTTCTCAAGTATGTTGTGGGACTGACTCATACCCAGGGGTTAATAGGGGAGGGAGAGGACAGACTGGGCATACAATGGACACAGGATACAATGCAGCCTGTGAAGCAGCACTGATGCACACTTCACAAAGTTTAGGTATTTACAGAAGAAAGGCAGGATCAGACTCAAGGAACACTGCAAGTGTGTACAAAAGACATGCACTTATTTGCTCTCATCAATGACAGTGAATCCCATTAGCTTTCCTACCCTTGCCGGATGAAATGTTAGAACATGACAACAGCTGTAGACTGCAGGTTTAAAGTGCTACAGCTACAGAGGGTGCTACTTTGAAATTACTTTACAGCAGCTAGAGACAGCTTCCAAAATTCATGTATCAATGTTAGGCACAGACATTTCACTGAATGCTATATACAAGATGCACAGATACCTTGTGAAAACGCACGGCATTTATTTATGGAAAGTATTGCTCTTCTGGATGGGTATAGTGAGCTCCTGGGAACAGTGCTAATGAAGGGTGAACAGTGCTAATGAAGGTTTTGCATCTGATCTGAAATGTGCTAGTTGTAGGGAGCTTAATGTAAGACTACTTCACAATGTTACTGCCTGCTTAAACAATCACTATGGAGACAGTTTATAAAGTGCAATCATTAAAACTTGGGCTGTCAATATGTTGCACAGTAACACTGTTGTTAACCTCTAGCCCCTAATTCAGACTTGTTGGTTTATCACTGGGGCACATTCTGCATCTCTATGGAAGTCATTTAGATCTGTTACTGTCCAACAAGCTTCCCAAGAAACATAATTTATTTTTATCAACTTAATTCAACCAAATTTAAATCCAACCTTGCAACAGCTAAGTCAATACAATAGCCTGTGGTCGCTACACCTGACCCTAATACTGCAGGAACTCTGCAACAAGTCCTAACTCCCAAACATTTTCAGAGTTATGGCATGGTACAGCAAATCAATTCACCACAAATATTTTATTCTTTATTTGTAGGGATCATAATATGCTTGCTGCAATATGAAAAATCCTTTATCTTTTGTTCATAGTTTAACTCCCAAATGTTTTCATTGAGAATTCTGTCATTGTACAACACCCTAATGTCAATACATCCAACCCAATATAAATGAGCTGTGCCACAAGGCTCAACTCTCAAACATTTTAATTGAGAATTTTGTCATTATACAATACCTTGTGGTCACTACATTTGATCCAGATACTGCAAGAGCTCTTCTTCAATGCCCAACTCCCAAATGTTTTCACTGAGAAATTTGTCATTGTACAAAAGCCTGTGGTTACTACATCCAACCCCAATACTGCAGAAGCGCTGCCGCAAGGCCCAACTCCCAAACATTTTTACTGAGAATTTTCTCATGGTACAATAGCCTGTGGTCACTATATTTGATCCTAATACTGCAGGAGCTCTGCCATAAGGCGTAACTTCCAATCATTTTTATTGAGAATATTATAATTGTACAGCGCAAGCAAATTTAATTTGAAGAACCTTGCCATGTTTTAACTTCAACTAGTCAATTATGTGTCTGCCCTGTGCTAGAAAATGTTGGCCACTATCCTTTCTCTTGACCAATAGATTACACTGTATGTTGCCAGTTCCTTGTTGAAAGGTTTCTGCATTCAGGAAATGAGAAAAAAAAAGAAGTTATGTACTTACCATAATGTTCCATGTGTGTTGTCCATCTCGCCTTCATTCTTAGTAGGTTAGGTTCTGATCTGATCCTCGGATCCGACTTGGCCTTATACACCAGCTCGAGGTCTTTCACTAGCTTGTGGCTATCCCCTATCTCATCATGCACCAGGAGAGCTCCCCAGATCTTGTTTGCAGCTATACAAAGTAATTCTAAAATAAGGATAGCTTAGTACTTAATAGAGCAATTAGGAAGGTCAGAGAACACTAGCATCCAATTGTATCAACTCAGTCTTCCAGGAGCAAAGGGTTGGGGAAGGAGGGTGGGTTGTAAGAATGAAGTTGAGATGGACAACACACATGGAACATTATGGTGAGTACGTAACTTCTATGTGTTGCTGTCCTATCTCACCTTTATTCGTAGCAGGTTGGGACAGCGTCCCTAGCACCATCTTTCTTGGGTAGCTCAAGGGAGAATATTCAGAACTGTGGAACCAAAGGAGGCCCTGTTCCTGGAGGCCAAATCGACTTTGTAAAGAGTGATAAAGTTATGTGGCCTTGCCTATGTTGCTGCAGCACAGATGGTATCAACGGGCACTCTAGCCCAAAAGGCGGAAGAGGTTGCAATTGCCCTTGTAGAATGACCTTTTATCTTATGGGAAAGATCTTTGTTTTGAGATTTGTAAACAAAGGTTATGCAATCTGAGAGCTATTTTTAAACTGTCACTTTAGAAAATGGGGCACCTTTCCTTGAAACTGAAAAGGGTACAAATAGTTGGTCAGATTTTCTGAAGTCCTTTGTCTCATGTAAACAGAAGCATAATTGTCTATGTATATCCAGTTGGTGCAGCATGTATTCTGCCTTATTCTCATAGTTAGAGAAAAACACAGGTAGTTCTATGGATTGGTTTAAGTTAGATTCTGAACAAATTTTGGGTAAAAAGGAGGAGCTTGTTCATATGGATACTCTGTCCCTGTGGAAAAGCATGTAGGGGAGCTTTACTGACAAGGCTTGTAGCTCTGACACTAATAGAAGTAATAGCTATCAAAAGAATGATTTTCAAAGACAAAAATTTGAGATAGCAGGATGATGCTGGCTCAAACAGGGGAAAATCTAAATGGGATAAGACAAAATTTAAGACTCGTGGTGCTGGAGTGTCTCTAATAGGTGGCCTTAATTAAAAGGTACCTTTTATTAAGGCTTTGCATAGTCTGAGTGACATAATATTGAGGCCTGATTCACCTAAATGGAAACTGGATATTGCCACTAACTGATCTTGAATAGTAGCTGCGGCTGCCCCTTCAATGAATAGTTTTGACAGGAATTGTAGAACAAAAGCTACTAGGGCAGAAAAGGGATCAATGTGATTATTTGAAGCCCATAAAGAAAATCTTTTACATTTGCTTGTATGTATCTTTCTCGTTGAAGCCTTATGAGAAGAAATAAGGATTTGTTTTACTGAAGAAGAAAGGTAATGGAGCCTGGCTATGGTTGGAATTATAGCAGCCAAGCTGTCAACTTGAGGGATGGAGTGTTCTTGATGCAGGAGTCAGAAGGTCCGAAATTGGGTTCAAAATCCAAGGCTCCTCCAGAAGATGAAGCCACAGGAAGGAGAACTAGATTTGATGAGGCCAGTATGGCGTGATGAGTATCAAGTCCCTTCCCAAGTAACTGGCTTTCAGAAGAACTTTGGGTATCAATGGAAAGGGAGGAAAGGCGTAGAGGAGACCTGAGGGCCAATCACGTACAACTGCATCCCTTAGTGACTCCCCCGGAGGGGGAATAAGGGCAATGTAGCTGCTTCATTTATTATTTATGGATGTGGCAAAAAGATTGTAGCAAGGCTGGCCCCATTTGCGGAAAATCTTTTCCGCTGCTTCTTGTTTTAGGGACCATTCATGAGGCATCAGAATCGCTCCGCTGAGTCTGTCTGCTATGACGCTGGATTTCCCTGGGATGTGCGTTGCTATCAGAAAGAGTTGGGAGGTGATCTCCCACTGCCGTACTCTCAGGGCCTCCCGGCAAAGGGGGTAAGATCTGGTTCCTCCTTGTTTGTTTGTGTACCATACCACTGACATGTTGTTTGTCTGTATTGCAATAGTTCCCAGTGGAAGAGAATCCTGGAATGCTTGCAATGCCAGAAGCACCGCCCTCATCTCTAGGACATTGATGTACAAATGGGCCTCGTGATCCTGCCAAGTGCCTTGGACTGTCTTTCCCAAATAATGCCTCCCCCACCCTATCTCAGAAGCATCCATTGTCACTGTGGCTAATGGTTGAGGGAGTACAAAGGGTTTACCCAGCATCACATAATTTATTTATTTTATTTATTTGCAGTTTGATTACCGGGGAAGTCCACTGGGCCAAACTGACACATTTTCAGTGGGGGACCAGGGAGAAAAGCTCCAAGATGCATTATACAATTTAGATACAACTGATAGTGAATAGTAAAAATAATATTATGTAGAATAGTTGCTCATAAATGCATTCAATATTATGCATAGTTAAATTCATTAAGCTTGAAGGTAGGGATCATATCATACAGTTTCATTTGAGGAAAACAGATATGTTTTAGGTTTGGAAACAGTTTACATACAAACCTTTTAAGAAAATGTAAATATGCTTTACATACATCAACAATAGAATGCTATTTACAAGGTTGGGCTGTGTGAGGGTAGCTGTAGGAGTTGAGAGCTTAGAGAGAAGCTATATAAATTGTTGAGAGCTTAGACAGGCTCACAGGAAGATAACTATGAGAGTTGCAGAGCTTGGGAACCAGAGAGAGAACCCCCTTGGATTATGTTGGGTGAAGGCAGGTACATTTCCATTTAGTGGACAGGTGTTTGAATAGTTGGGTTTTGAAGTTTACTGAGTTTGTTATGGTTCTTAGTGTAGAGGGAAGGGAATTCCATTTTTTGCCTAGTGAGAAAGATAGGAGAATTTGTCCAGCAGGAAGTTTAGGTTTATGGATAGTAATTAAGTTCTGATTTTCAGATCTGAGAGCTCTGTTGGGTGTATAAGGGGGAAGGATGTTAGTTAGAGTGGGAAATTTTGTTGGGTGAATTATGAGTCTATGTGCAGTAGTGAGTTGGAGATAGTCTAGGTAGTTTGGGAGTTCGAGCCAATTCAGGGATTGTAGGGATGGCAGTGATGGGTGGTATTTTTAGACTTAGATGCAAATTTAGAGATTTTGTTGTAGCAGTTTTCTAGTTTAGAGGTGATAGAGGAGGATAGGTTGGTTAGGAGAGGGGCTCCATATAATAAGGAAGGAAGAGGATAAGTCAAGGCCAGAGTTTGCCTGGTAGAGTTGGAGAGAAAGAGATTATTCCTATACAGCATACCTAGCTTTGGGTGGGTTTTCTTAATTTGTTGAATATGAATATCAAACTTGAGGTGTTCATCTACAGTAATGCCAAGTAGTTTGGCAGAGGGGACTACTTTTATAGGTGAGTTGGTTGACTATAGACTTTGAAGTTGTTTTTATCGTAGGAGAGGGTCTTTGTGGGAGGGAATAGAATCGTTGATTTATCTGCATTGAGAGAGAGGTGGTTTTGGCGCATCCAGTTTTCAGTTATGGAGAAGGCAGTTTGGGTTTTAGTCAGCAATTCAGAGAGGTTTGAGGCAGAGCAGACTAAGGTTGAAGCGCCTGCGTATTGAATGATTTTAGCACCAGGAATAGCAGTGTGAAAGTTATTGATGAAGATGTTAAAAAGCACTGGCCCAAGGATGGATCCCTGTGGTACGCCAGTTGGGGTAGGTAGAAAGGAAGAGATGGAATTCTTCCATTTGACTGTGATCTGTCTGATAGATAGCTGGAGAAACAGGATAAAGCATTATGTGAGAGATTAAGGTTTGAGAGATGATAGAGAAGGTGCTTGTGGGAAACTATATCAAAGGCTTTAGACAGATCAAGTAAAACAGTAGAAACTAAGTATCCTGAATCTCGGGCTTGATTGACAGTTTCTAGGAAAGAGAGTAGAGCTGTTATTGTGCTATGGCCTGGACAGAAGCCATGCTGGGTAGGAGTGAGAAGACTGTTTTGGGTCAGGAAAGGCGCAAGTTGGAGGTGGATGCATTTTTCTAGGATTTTGGAGAGTGGAGTAAATCCACCAACGAAAATCCTTTTTGCAAGATTCCATTATCAAAATCTTGTGGGACATAGGTAATGCCTGCATTGACTACTGAGTGGATAGTAACCACTGGAGAATTCTCATGTGCATATGTGCTAACGGGATCAAAGTTATTGCTGCTGCCATGGTGCCCAAGACTTTTGGGACGGTTCTTGCTTGTGCTCTTTTCTTGGAAAGAAGATTTAGGACTCAACGTTGCACAACTTGTACCCTTTCTGGAGGGAGTTTGGCCATCATGTTTATTGTATCTGGTTCTGCTCCTATAAAAACAATACTCTGAGAGGGCAGCAAGGCAGATTTTTCATAGTTTATTGTGATCTCTAATTGACAGCAGAGCTGCAAGGTGGAGTCTACCATTTTTGTTAGTAGATGCTCGGTGGTGGCAGTTAGGAGCCAGTCGTCTAGGTATGGAAACATTCGGAATCCTAGGTGTCTCAAGTGAGCCGCGACTACTGCCATACACTTGGTGAACACTCTAACTGGTAATGCCTGGCTCCTAGCTGACAGCGCAGGTGTCTCCTGAACCGCCTGTCCATTTTTATGTGGTAGTATGCATCCTGGAGGTCTATCGAGCACATCCAATTTTGTCTTGTCCCAAGAACGGGGTATTGACTGCAGTGTTGCCATCTGGAACTTGGACTTTCTTACAGATTTAAGTTGCTGAGATCTAGAATTAGTCTCCAGTCCCCTGTTTTTTTGGAACTAAAAAGAGGAGTAAGTTCCTGATCCTATTTGGTCTGCAGGGACTGTTTGGGTGACTTTTATCTAGCAACTTCTGAATTTCTAGACTTGCTTGTTCCCTTTGACTGGGTGAGATTTCCGGGATCTTTTTTATATTTGGGAGGGGGAGGGGGAGGGGAAAGGGTATGCAGTAACTTCTGGATATGATGCTTTGTACCCACTTGTCTTTTATCGTCAGCCAGGCTACTGGGTACAAAGATAAGCAGCCTCCGACTGACTCCAGAGATGGACAGGCGGACCTCCATTCTGGAGCACTGAAAGGGCTTACCAGAGGAAAGATTCTTGGTCACCCTGATTTTGCGGACTCCCTCTGCCACGTGGTCGGCATCTTCCATTAGTACTTCCCCCTCTGCCCTGGGGGAAGAATCACCATGTGTGTCCTGGAAAGCTCTCTGGGATTTTTAAAACCACATTTTCCCACTACCTTTCTGACCTTTGGGGCAAGGTCTGGTAGGTAGGGAAAAATGGACTCCTTTTAGGCCCAAACAAGGATGAGTCATCAAATGGGGCGTTCACAGAGGAAGATTTAAAGGGTTCTGCAAAGTCACACAAGCGCATCCAGGAATGTCTCCTTAAGGAAATTCCTGAACCCGCTGTTCTGCTCGCTCCATCTGGTACATAAGAAATCAGTCTCATGGAGGAGTTGACCACTGAATTTAAGCTAGAGAGCCGAGAGTAAACTTATGACAGCCCTTCAGTTACTGAACCTTGTAGAGTATCTCCTAGCTCTTTCAGGAGAGCTCTCTGTAACCTTGTGAAATGAGTCAGGTAATTCAGTGACCAAAAAGTACAGGTCGCTGAAGAAGAAATGCACTTTCCATATCTGTCCATCAGGCGAGACTCCTTGCTCAGGGGATGGACAGAAGATGATGTCTCTGAAAGTTCTTTCTTAGTGGCTGCTGCCACCACCATAGCATCTACCGGGACTCCCTTTGTTAGGAAATGTTTGTCCGACGGGGAGGCAATCAACTTACTTGGCTTCCGAAGAACTGGTTCCACAGAATCTGGAGACTCCCACGCCTTTTGACAAACTAAATCCATAAGTTCGTCGAAAGGCAGACACACCCAAGTGGAGGAAGGGTGAGATCCAAAAGCCTTCAGGTACAGAGACTCCTCCACTGAAGGGTTGGTGGACTTCCAACCGCCTCTCTAAGTATTTACAAGATGTCTCCAAATGAGAAATCATCAATAGGTGACAGTGGGAACCCTTCGGCATCATCGAGGTCTGTATCCAAAGTGATAGACTCCTCTGGGGAGTCTAAATGCTTCCTCTTACATAACCTCTTTTGAAGGACCTCTTCAGAGGGGTACTGTAGAGAGGTTTCAGAAGAGAGGGGGACTCCCTGTGGGGCATCCTGTGGCTTAGGATCTCTGCATCCCTGTGGATGCAAGGGTAGAGAGAGACAGACACCGGTGCTTTTGTGGGAAGAATGTCCAGACCTGAAAGTGAAGCTGCCTGTGGAGACAGCACTTTCCTCATCATCTCGAAGGCCCCCCGCCACTGATCTGAGGAAACCTCCGGCTCCAAGGAACCAGAGGGAATCCCAGGAACCAAGGGGGCCGATGCCCCGAGAGGGAAGTTCGGCTCTGACAACTGTTTAATCCAACTCCCCTCCCCAGACCAGACTAGAGGGCATCAGCTCCTAGATTCGAGTTCCGATGGAATTGAGGACGTTGGAGCAATGTTTGGATCCGATGATCCTGTGATAGGTCTCAGTTTCGATAGTCCCACCAAGATCAGCTCTAGACATTCTGGCTCCAAGGTCGGCTTGTAGGAGGAAATGGTATGGAAGGGAAGGGTTTGGTTGGATCTGAAGCTCTTATGGTTGGTTTTGATAACAGTTTGGTGAGTGCCAGTGTACTTAAGAGTCTCTGCACCATCTGATCCACGTCATCAGACAAGCTCCTGGAAGATCGAGTCATGGGGGAAGGAGATTTGGAAGGCTGAAGTAATGGTGACCTCAGAGTTGGAGACACCGGTTTCAATTCAGGGAACGAACTCCATAATTGAAATTCCACTGGCACCGAGACTGATGAGGCTGAAGAAGAAGGCCTCTCAGAACTGACAGCCTTTGGATCTGGAAAGGATACTTTAGACACTTTTTTGGATGGCTCCAACAGAGCACTAGAAGATGAAGACCTTTTAGCAGACCTGTCAGACTTTGGAGAAGGTGACTGGCCAGACTTTGAAGGACCCGGACCTTCCTGAATCGCTTCGGTGAAGGGGGTTTTCAAAAGGCCTCTTAAGATCAACTTATTGTTGTGCTCCAATAAAACCCTGTGGATGAAAGAATGACAAATTGCAAAGGACTCCTGGAGGTGAACAGCTCCTAAACAATAGACGCACACTGTATATGCCTGTCTGTAATGGACATTTTTTGTCCACATTTTTAACACTTTTTAAACCTGGAGGATTTAGAATCTTTAGAAGACATAATTAGCACTAATCAGAAAAGGAAGCAGCCAACAAAAACTATAGATATCCAAAAAAATTTTTAATAAACAGCAACACCAATAGTAACAACTACTAACAATTTTATTAAACCCAACTCTAATAGAGTAAAAGGGATGGCAGAGCCCTCTAACTTAAATGGGCTATGCCCTGAGGATGTGAAAAGGGAGAAGAAAAGACACACTAACTTAAATGGGTCTAGGTAGTTCTCTAAATCCAATAAACTAGCCTGTAATGATCACAAATGGGAGAAAAGGAAAGCCTTCTAACTAAAACGGGCTGTTTGATTTTAGTTTTAAGCCAAAATAGGGGAAAGAAGGCCTTACGAAAAAATGATGGACAACAGCAGTTTAACACAAGCAGCGGAAAGAAACGTCAACAGCAAATCCAAGTGTTTTTACAGTTAAACACACTAAAAGAGATGTCTAGAGAAAACAATACTTTTTTTTTTCAAAAAATAGCAGAAGAAATTGTACTTAGCCACAGCCAGTGAGAAGGGCACCCAATATGTTTTAACAGCAAATGAGATCTGAGGAGCTCTCTTGGTGCATGATGGGATAGGGGATAGCCACAAGCTAGTGTACAAGGCCGAGTCGTATCCAAGGATCGGATCCGAACCCAAACTGGTAAGAATGAAGGTGTGATATCACATCATCACATTATGTGTTCTATTTTGTACATCCCTGTTAACTGCTTTGTACTGGATATAAACTGATTACTCTGCTATAATTTGTCCTGAGGGTGGAAGCCCACTACACTCAGCTTCACTTCCCTACCCCCAATTCCTGCCCACTCCATCTTACTCTACTATTATACTTCCTACATACACATTTCACTTGGGAATCACATTCCCTAACCCTCCCAAACAACCTTACTTCTGGCATATAAACGCTCCTGTTTCTTTTTACCTAACTCCCAACTTCCATTAAATCTTTTAGTACCATTCCCAACTACCTTTCTCCCTTACATACTGGTTTGCACTAGTTCATCACACTCCTCACTAACAGTACTTCTACTACGACTACTATTATTATTATGGAATGAAGTATATACATTGCATCTTGTACTTTTCCCAAATAAACCTTCACTCCTTCCTATTTAACATCCTCATACTCTAGCCTTTTTAAATTCCTCTATCCTTTACATTTGTGAGAAGACACTAGGACAACCTAACTTATTCCTTCATAGAAAATACTTCTTTATCAGACTCCACCATCACTAAATATCCTACAGCCCTGTTGCATCTTTTTCCTTCTTGATCCCTACTTCTCCACTACCTGCCAACAATAACATATAGATACATTAACTTAACCATGGTACTCCACAGCTTATGCTCTATTCTTCTCCTACTGGACTATCTCTCATCCTACCATGATTGTGTAATAGCTCTCAACATCTCTCCAACTCTGTCCCAACCACCTAGTCATACGTCCTCTCTACACACTCCAAACATCACACTAAGCCTATTTAATGATGCATATCACCTTTATTCAAGGCACCAGAGTTTCAAACTACGTATTCAGAAAATGAATGCTGAGGGAAAACCCTGCTGTTCTATTTACTTTTTAAATGAATTACTGTAATATATAAAAATTTTCCCTGATTTTGGGCTTTATTCCCCTAGGTATTTTTGGCTTTGTCCGAATTCTCAAACAAAGAAATTCACAGGTATGTTTTCTTGTATTTAGGCATAAGAAAAAATCTGCAAAGGTGCCATGCATTTAAAATTGATTAAAATAAATACAGATGTGTGATCTGTGAAATATTAACAATTATACAATTAAGGGCTTCAATTACTACAAAACTTACACTCTGATTGGACAGCCCAATCAGCTTGCTTACTGTATATTCAGCTTTCTTTACTGAAGAGAGTTTGGTAGCTGTGCAACAGGGATATTTTAACTTTTTTCAGTATGACTGCAAAACTCAGAGTTTGCAACTGCTCTAAAGTATGCCTTGCTATGAGTGCTAACTGCCAAACAAAAATCTGGGCAGCAAAGCACTCTGCAGGCACATTTGTCTGATCTAGATAAAAAAAAAATGAGTCGGAATCATCATATCTCAGCACACAACTGTGGTCAAAGCCAAAAATGATAGTCAGATTTTACAGTACTGCTCTTATAAACTTGAGACAGATAGAAAAACAGTTTGTGTTATCATGCATTTTCAGATGATGTAAAATCCAAAACTGAAATGTTTATCATTATTCAATGACTACAATCCTCAGTAATCTACTAGAAAACCACAAGTTATATGAGGAACACTTTGGACATTCTGCAAAAATCTGGAGTGTTGAAAGGTACGGTCAGAATACCAGGAGTACAAACAGTTCCAAGAATACAACAGCATAATGCTTTTTTTTTAAACTTATAAAGCATGCTTCATAAATTTATTTTATTTAACATTTGTTGACCGGGAAAGTTTGACTAGGACAGATCCTATTCTCAGCACAGGCCCGGGGAGAAACACACCAGACACATGTCTTTGGAATGTGGGAGGAAAGCAGAGTACCCAGAGGAAACCCATACGAATGCAGGTAGGACATGCAGACTCCACACACAAGGTATCCCAGCTGAGAAATGAACCAGTGAACCTCTTGCTGTGAGGTGACAAAGTTAACTGCTGCACCTCTGCTCCACATGTCTAAATGTATAAGGAACAAGTTGTGAAAGATCAAGTCCATTTACCCAATGCCATTATTTAAAAAAGAGAAGCAATTTATTTTTTTTTAATAGTGTCATTATATAATAGCAATAATCCACTCTTGTATTTGCGTATTTCAAGATTTACCAGCAGCTGGCTTTACTTACTCAAACCAAGCCAACCATAAGTAAACCTTGAGACACCCACACTTAGTTGTGGATTACTGCTAAAATATATAATATTTTGAGAACAAAATCATGACAAAGATTAGTTTGAGGGGCCTCTTTCGGTGCACAAAAACTTCTGAAAGAAAGCACTAAACAGTGCCCTAGCAATAAAAACAGAATCATGGCAGCATAACTCAACAGGTTAACCAAACACATACTTAAAACTGGATTTAAGGGTAAAAGTGGGCTTAGCTGATGAAACGTGATGGTCAGCAGGCACAGAAGGAAAAGGTACAGAGGAAAAAAATGGCATGGCTCTACAGTGAATAACTAATTCCCGTAAGGATGTAAAGGTGGTCAAACAATCCACTGCAAACTGCTGCTGAAATCTGTATTGAAGTGAATGTAAATAAGTATTCAGTATTAACAGTTTGACAAAGGCAGCATAAAATCTATTGCTTTTTTTAACAGCACAAAATGTTGT
Organism: Protopterus annectens; assembly: GCF_019279795.1. NCBI lineage: Eukaryota > Metazoa > Chordata > Ceratodontiformes > Protopteridae > Protopterus > Protopterus annectens. The sequence continues at coordinate 89,589,969 of NC_056749.1, forward strand.
ATGTGTTAGGCAGGCCAAGGAATATTTAAACTGTTTAAAGCCTATTATTCACAGTGTCATGTTTGTGACCATGAAGTGTTTACACTGTTCAAAGCCTACTATGCATGACATTACTAATGGGGAGTACTGTGCTACCTTTGTTACTTTTCCAGCACAAAATGCTGTACGGCCTCTGGCAGCCCACAGAATTTAAGTCACTGTGTGTTGTGCTTGACAATATGGCTGCGTGTTCCTTTTTCCTTAATGACTACACAGCGCAATATGGATTTTTTTACACTGCTTAGTTACACTTGATATTACTTCTGTGGAATAAGGTGGTTGTGTGTTACTTTTCCCGTGAGTTTTTGCATAACTTAAGTCTGTTACACTTGATATCACTTCTGTATTATATTGTGGCCAAGTCTGTTACCTATAATATCCATCTGTTTTTTTGTAAGCATGTCCCACAATGTTCTCTACTGATAACCAGTTGCAGAAGTGTGACAAATTTTCCATTACAGTAGCTGGTTGCAAAATGGACAATATATGCTTAAAGTTTTTTCTTCAGCTGAATGCAAATGAAACACTACTGTATAACACTGCTTTTAAAACAGGCATTACACCACAGTAACTTGCTTAACCTGACAGAGACTTTTACAACTCCTGGGTATGTATGCCCAAGAAATACAGAGACATCACTTTGATCAGGGTCATGCAGTACACATCAATGCTATGAGAAACTTGTCCATTTCTTCTGGACTTGGCAGGCGTGATCACAAGCTGAATACAAACTTAGTAAAATGACACAGGCAATGTAATGAAAATGGCTACTGCTTAACACTACACTCTCTGTAAATGTGCACGTTTACCTTGTCTATGAAGCTGTCTTCTCCCTAAGTGAAGCAGGAAAAGAAAGAAAAGTCAGTTGAAGATAGACAAACCTTTTACCCAAAGAGAAAGTCAACATTCTAACAAGTGGCAGAAGAACTTATGCCAAATGGCACATTAGGACATAAAAGAACATACAGGTTAGGTCTGCACAAACCATGAAATACAGCTGAGTCAGATGCTCACTGTAGCAGATCTTTGAGAGCTTCACTCATCAATACTTAAACTCATTTACTTCACCTTATATCTAATTCCTCCTCTTGAAAACCTCAAAGTGTTTTCAGTCTGTTTAATGAACTGGTCAAGAAAATAACTACGTAAAATGTACACTCACAATTTAACTCAATAGCTGCTCTAGAACAAATCAATACGTGGCCCTATACTTTCCGGGTATGTGCAAGATATCACTAGGTTATTTTTTATTTTTTATACATAGAAAGTGTTTTACTTTCACCTTCTATGCAAACGTACTAAACAATAACAAACTACCACCCTACTGCACTTGCATTTACATCTAGTATTAGAAGTAAAAATGCTACACTTCAGGTACACAGTCTTCAAACTGGATGTTTACTTTAATCTACGTTCCTTTTCTATACAGTTCATGTTACGCATATTGTCTTCTGCTATGCTGCAGTGCTGTAATCATGTCTGATGTACAATCAGAATTCTTCATTGAAAACACTACCTCTTTTACTTTCTTCACAATCACACTTCAGAGATGTGCACAAAAATGTGTCTGTCTTGTTTTGTGGGACTGACTGTGTATATGAAATAACAGGGCTATTACATGATCTATGTGAAAATCACTGAAATGACTTGTTGTGGGGATGGGAGTGTGTGAGCGTGTGTGCATATCTGAAAGCAACAAGTTAACATAAATTGCTGTGGTCATTTTTTTATTTTACTGTTCTTAAATCAAATAGCAGAGATGCACAAGAAGACAGACATCTCTTGGGAGTAAGGGTGAGGTGGCATGCAAGTACAGCAATTACATGATCACTAAAGGCTTGTCAGGGGCCTGTAAGTGTGTCTGACAGCAGCAAGATTTTTTATTTTTTATTTAACATTTGTTGACCGGGAAAGTCCGACTAGGTTCCACAGAGCCTGTTTTCAGCGGAGGCCCGGGGGCTTTTAGAAATGCATTTAAGACTAAACCCATTTTTTTTCAGTCGTTACTTTATTACTTCAATTTCACAGCTTTCCTAATGCAACAGGTTTTAATTTCATACAAACCAAAGAAGAACCAGGAGTAGGCTGCAGATTCCAGTATAAAAATTATTTATTGTAGAACAGACCACAGAATAAAAAACATAAGTGCTTTCATAGGTGTGTACCCCACTTCATCAGATGTGAATATGTTGCATCTTAACTTTCATTTTATACTCTGAAAGCACTAGTCACATGCTATTAAATAATCACATGACCCAAATATTTAAAACCATACATACATGTATGCATGAAATACACACATAAAATTCATCTAAAGAAGGGCCTTTTCTTTAATATAGGCTTCAGGGGTACATAATCATTCAGGCCATGTGCACTACCATTATTCCTAATGGAAATGTCAGTTTTTTATACATGTATTTCTTTATATGAAGTCTTTTATATATGTATTTTTGTATGAAATTATTCTGAATATATTGCTGCTATTTTTTATGAGAGAGTATATTGTATATAGGGCATATATGTATTTATGGCTTTAAATATTTGGGTCGTGATTATTTAATAGCATACTAGTGCTTTCAGAGTATAAAATGAAGGTTAAGATGCAACATATTCACATCTGATGAAGTGGGGTACACACCTACGAAGGCGCTTATGTTTTTTATTCTGTGGTCTGTTCTACAATAAATCATTTTTATACTGGAATCTCCAGCCTACTCCTGGTCCTTCTTTGGTTCGTATGCTTCCAGACTCTTTTGGCTTTTTAGACTTGGAAACCTGCTTTTGGTGGCAGCTGTTTTTTTTTTACTCTTACTGAGGTTTTAATTTCAGTTAACAGAAAAAAAGTTATGTCTTACCATAATGTTCCATCTGTGTTGTTCATCTTCTTTCATTCATCACCGATGGGTTCGGTTCTGAGCCCTTGGAACAGAGTCGGTCTAATACCAAGCTCGCTCCAGCCAAAAACTCTCGAGCTAAGCTTCTACCCACAATGCCCTTCTCACTGTTACCTCAGATCAAGTTTGCCCATGTTATACAAGTAAAGCAGAGGTCATTTCTGCGCAAATGCCCTAATACACCACTTGGACACACAGTATCCCCCAGGAGACTTTGGCAGGGGAAGTCGGGTGGGAAGTGATGAATGAAAGAAGATGAACAACACAAATGGAACGCTATGGTAAGAAATAACTTCTTTATCTGATGATGTTAATCTTCTTTCTATTCATCACTGATGGGACAGAATCACCAGCTACTTTATCTTTGGGTGGCCCTTATGGAAGAACGTTCCTGAGAACCATTCAGCCGAAGGCAGCTCTCCCTCTAGACACCACATTCAATTTGTAATGATTGATAAAAGTATGAGGTTTAGCCAAAGTGGCTGCTGCGCAAATGTCATCCATAGAAGCCCTGGAATGGAAAGCCACATTAGTTGCCACAGATCTGGTGGAATGGGCTTTAATATTCTGAGGCACAGGTTCTTTTGCAAATGAATAAATGAAACGTATGCAGTCCCTTAGCCATTTTGATAAAGTGACCTTAGAAACAGAGTTTCTCATTCTATGCCTAGAGAAAGAAATGAACAGTTGGTCAGTCTTACAAATCATTTTAGTTCTGTCCAAATAGAATCGCAATTGCCTGTGTACATCCAAGGAATGTAGGCAGTATATCTCCTTTATTAGAAAAGTTAGGGAAAAATACTGGAAGATCAATAGACTGACTGATGGAAAACTCGGAAACAACTTTGGGAAGAAAGGATGGGTTTGTCCAGAGTGATACTGTGTCCTTATGGATAATTAGGTAGGGTCTTTGGTGCACAATGCCTGCAATTCAAACTCATCTGCTTGATGTGATGGCTACCAAGAAGAGAGATTTCCATGACAAGAATTTGCTGTCACAATTCGCTGCGTGTTTGAAGGGGTATTGGGTCAAAGACTGGAGGACTAGTCTGAGGTTCCATGGCACTATAGGCTGTCTGATTGGGGGTCTAATGTGAGATACTCCTTTGAGAAAGGTTTTGCACAAATGCAGTGATATGAGCAGAGTACCATTCAATCCATTATGATAATTAGAAATTCCTGCCAGATGTACTTGTATGGTAGGGGCTGCAGTTCCATCTTCAAGAAACGTAGACAGGTATTGTAAGACCGCTGTGACTGGAGCCAAAAAAGGATCTAGCATCCTTTCCTTTGACCAAATAGAGAACCTTTTCCATTTGTCCCGATATAGTCTTCTGGTGGATGGTTATGAGAAGCCAGAATTATATCACACACAGGAGAAGGGAGGTCATCCTGGCCGGCAACTAGCGAAAGTGTAGAAACCAAGCTGTCAGCTTGAGACTGGACAGATTTGGATGGGTCAACCCTTGGAGGTGAGAGATCAGATCTGGAAAAAGATCCAGAATCCATGGTGGGTACAACAGATGAGGTCGAAGGAAGGGGAACCAGACTTGTAGAGTACAAAATGGGGCTAGGAGGATCATCTTGCATTTGAACGGAATGGCTTTCTTTAAGAACTGTGGAATCAGAAGAATAGTGCGATAGGCATTGAGAAGTCCACCAATCGTAAATCAGAGCATCCCTGGGGGACTCCCCCTTTGGGGGGAATAGGGCTAAACAGCTGCTGCATTTGTTTGAAGGGGAGGTTGCATCAAGGGTGGCCCCAACGGCTGAAAATTTCTGCTGCTACTTCGGGATTGAGAGACCACTCATGGGGCAAGAGAATATCTGCTCAGCTTGTCCGTAATCACGTTGGAGCTCCGCGGGATATGCATTGCTATCAGAAAGCGGTTGGAATTTATTGCCCATTGCCAAATTCTCATGGCCTCTCAACACAGTGGGTAGGGATCTGGTTCCTCCTTGCTTGCTGATATACCAGACTACTGACATATTGTCTGACTGAACTGCAATCTTTCCAGAGAGGAAGACCGGATGGAATGCTTGCAACGTTAACAGCACTGCTCTCAGTTCCAGAACATTGATATGCAAGTCTGCCTCCAGTGTGGACCACGCCTTGAACTGTCTTTCCCTAGAAATGGCCCCCCCACCCTATCAGGGAAGCATCCGTGGTCGCAATGGCCATGGGCTGAGGGGCCTGGAATGGGCGGCTCCAAAGATCTGTGTCTGGCCTCATCCACCAAAGAATGTCCTGTTTGCAAGAGTTGGTTATCCAGATCTGAAAGCATAGGGGGTGATGATTCGGGAACCACTGAGAGAGAAGAAGCCACTGGAGGATTCACATATGCAGTTTCACAAGAGGCACTATTGGTATGGAGGCTGCCATGGATCCTAGGACCTGAAGAACTTCTCTCGCCGAGACTTTGTTTTGACAGAGTATCACCCGGAGCTGAAGCCACAACCTCTGCAGTCTGTGAGCTGGGACTGACACCAGACAGGAATGAGTGTCGAACACTGCCCCGATGAATTCTAACTGTTGGGCTGGAGCATGGTTGGGTTTCTCCCAGTGCACAGTTATCCCCCAAATTTCTGCCAGAGAAAGGGTGTATTGCAGAGCTGTTACCAGAAGATGCTTGATGGGGGTGGTAAGGAGCCAATCGTCCAAATATGGAAACACCTGGAATCCTTGCAGTCTCAGGTGAACTGTGACCACTGCCATGCACTTCATGAACACACTGGGGGCTGCAGAGAGACCGAATGGCAGGGAGCAAAACTGGTAATGATTAGCTCCTAGCCAGAAGCTAAGCAGAATCCTGGATTATTTGTCCATTTTGATGTGGTAATACGCATCCCAGAGATCTATCGAGCACATCCAATTGCCCTTCCTGAGAAAGGGGAGGATGGACTGAACTGTGACCATCCAGAATTTGGTTTGGGCAACATGTGTGTTCAAACTGCTGAGATCCAGGATGGGTCTCCAGTCCCCTGTCTTTTTTGGCACCAAAAAGAATCTAGAGTAAAATCCGGATCCACATTGGTCTGGTGGGACTAGTTGGATGGCTCTTTTTTGATATAGTTTTCTTACTTCTGAAGCTGCTTCTTCCCTCTGACTGGGTGGAACATCGGGAAGTTTTGTTGGAAGTTTTGGATAACATATGAAGGGAATGGTGTAACCTCTGGTAATGATGTTCTGCATCCAACGATCGGTGGTGATAGAGAGCCAGGCAGGTTGGTGCAGATAGAAACGACCCCTGACTGCTTCCATAGGCAATCAATCGGGCCACTCTTCAGGAGCACTGGTAAGGCTGTCCAGAGAAGGGGTCTCTCGAGCCTTGGTTGCGTGGACGCCCTCTACCTCAAAAGGGGCGTCTTCCAGAATTGTTACCCCCTCTGCCCCTGGGGGAATCATCACCACGTGCAGCATGGAAAGAACCCGGAGATTTTTTTGTGCCACATCATCCCACTCCTCTGATTCCTGAAGAAGGAACATTGAGGGTTGGAAAAATATAGGCCTATGGCAGACAGGGTCTTACCGTCCTGCTCACATCTGGCCAGAGTGTCCGTTACCTTGGAGCCAAACAGGGAAGATGCTTCAATGGGAGCATTCAAAAAGGAAGACTTGACGGGATCCACGAGGTCACAAATGGGCATACAGGTGTGTCGCCTCACAACCATGCCTGAACCTGCAGCTCTAGCCACTCCTTCAGGTGCATGTGAAAGTAACCTCCTGGATGAATTGGAGATTGATTCTAGGGTTGTGAGCTGTGAGGCAACTTTGTCCCTCACCTCATCAGGCACCTGTCCTGCGACTGTTTCAGAGAGTTTGGAAATCAAGTCTCTTTGGAGCCTCATAAAATGTGCCAAGTAGTTCAGGGACCGTATGGCAAAGGTCGGTGAAGCAAAAGCTCACTTCCCCAATCTGTCCACGGCCCAGGACTCTCTGTTGTGTGGGTGGACAGTAAGACTCTCTTCAAATAGGTCCTTTTTAGTGGCTGCCGCCACCACCATAGCATCGACTGGTAAACCTCTGGACCAATGTGGGTGTTCCTCAAGTGGGGAGAGAATTTTGTTGGGTCTCCAAGGGATCGCCTCAGAGTCAGGGTTCTTACAGGCGCACTGCACTACGAGCTGAACTAGCTTGTCTGCAGGCGGGGTCACCCAAGAGGTAGAAGGCCGGGCGTGGAAAGCCTGCAGGAACACGGACTCCTCAGAAGTATTAGTGGGCTTCCAGTCACCCCACTGTTTCAACATTTCAAGGATGTCTCCAAAGGAGACATCATCAGGAGGTGACCGTGGGGACCCCTTCACCATCATCAAAATCCGTGTCCTCTGTAAGAGACTCCTCAGGTGAGTCTACGTGCTTCTGCTTGCATGATCTCTTCTGCAGGGGCTCCTCGGTGGGGGCTAAGGAGGACTCGGAAGAGTGGGTACCCTTGTACAGTGGGTTCATGCAGCTTCCCTGCCTGGAGTCCTGGGGAGGTGGCCTGTGGCAGCTGTAGCTCAGGGTGAGAAAACTGGGGTTCTGATGTTGGCGGAATGCTTCCAGAAGCAAGAGCCCTCTCCATCTCACGGAAAGCAGGTCTGCCCGAACAGGGATGGGAGCCCAGAACTGAGAAAGACAACCTTGGAACCAGGGGTCACACCCTGCTCCGTCAAACCCACTCCCACGGATGCCTCAAAAGCAGGATCGGAGCAGACAAAACACCTGGTACCGAGGACGGAACCGAAGAAATACTCGGAACCGTGCCAAACAAAGAGCTCGCAGCCCAACCACAGGATTGAGGAAGGACTGGTTCAGTAGGAACAGAGGACCAAAGGGACGGTCCTAGAACCAAAGTGAGGTCCACTACTGGCACCGAGATGGGGAGGTTCCAAGATAGATGTCAGAGCAGAAGGCTTTGGAACCAGGGTGGTCAAAGGAGGAGAATAGGGTGGAGAGATCAACCCAAATCCCGATGGGGGATGGGTCCTGGAGAGCATGGGTATCTCCCTGGCTGCCAGCAGCTAGTCCACAAGATGCACCACATCGAGTTCTGAAAGGCTCCTAGTGGATACTCCCAACAGGGAGTCTGGTAGATCTAGGAATGGGCTATACACGTGGCCTAGGAATGGATCTACGGACAGAGAGTATCGGGTCTATGGTGCGGGGTCTACCAGCACTGAAGTCTCAAGTTTGGAGACTGGAAGCAGTGGAGTCAAATCTATTGTAGTCAGAGCCATAACAGAGCTCAGTGTCGAAGGGCCACTTGGAGCAGATACAGCAGGTTGAGTCGTCATTGCAGAGATAGGCATCGAAGGCGTGCACTGTGCCGAAGTGACACCTGGTGCCCAAGTTCTAATAGGCAGGTTTATGGTTGGTGCTGGAGATGGTATCGGAGCTGAAGCTGGCGCCGATAAAGTAACAGTCGTCGTCGGAGCTGACAAGGCAGACTTTTGTACCTTAGGTATGACAGACATTCCCTGGTCACCCGAGGGTGAAGAGGGAACCAAATGGGACATTTTTTATCTTTCCTAGGAGGGGTTGAGACCTCCATCTCAGAAAGGGCCTCTGAAATGGGCGATTTAAGTAGGCCCTTTAAAATCAACTTATTCTTGTGCTCATTCAGAGTGCGCTGGTTAAAACTTTGCCAAATTACGCAGGGAGGCTGCACCGAAAGATTGGGCAACCCCAAGCAATAAACAATCATCGTGAGAGTCACTGTTAGGAAGTTTACCCTTACACAAAGTACAGTGCTTGAAACCTGAAGTACCCTTCTTGTCAGACATCATGACAAGTTAATAACAATCAAAATCTTCAAATACAATGTCAAATCCTATTTAGTCTAGTCTAAAACTAAACAAAAAACACACAGTATCTATCCCAAGAGCAGAAACACACAACTAGATAGAGAAGGAATACCAGCTATGGTTTTCAAGGAATACCACAAGAGTAAGGAGAGAGGGCCGTACCACCAATGGTACTTAAAAGATTACCAAACGGGTAAGAAGGAAAGAGAAAACGGGGTAAAGCTAACTATAAAAGTGAAGATCAATGAATATAAATCACTAACGATAAGTGAGTCAAACAACTTTCTTACAAAATATCAAAAAATTTCCACTTAGCTGAGAGTTCGGCTGAAATATGGCTTTACGGCTACACAGCAAACGAGATCTGAGGTAACAGGGAGAAAGGCATTGTGGGTAGAAGCTTAGCTCAAGAGTTTTTGGCTGGTGCGAGCTTGGTATTAGGTTGACTCAGTTCCGAGGGCTCAGAAGCGAATCCATCCGTGATGGATGGAAAGAAGATTAACAACATCAGATCATGCAAAGTTTTACTATTTCTTTCAAGCAGTGAATATGTCCTACATAAATCATAAAACAAATTTTACTTGTGTAACATACAAATGAAAAACACTTTTTGTCCCGGATTCTCTTGATTTCAGAAAAATGAACCCATTACACATTAATGCAAATTGCAGGTATGGTACGCTTCTTTGCTCCTGGGGACTGGAGCTATCTGTCTTAAATCATTATCTTAAGCTGCATACTAAATGCTCAACATTACTGCAGTTGAACAAAAGGCTCAATCTATTTCCAGGAGTTAAATGTTAGTCACTCATTTATTGAGCATCATAATGCCCCTTGTGCTCCTTGCTGATGTTTACAGTCTTCCTTCAAAGCCCCCCCATCCTTGTTCCCTATATACAATGACATGCTGTACATTAAAAACAAGCTCATTCCTTCTTTGTCCCCTGTTCACTCCTTCCTTTACTACATTCAGTCCCATACTTCCCATTTCACTAAATATCTCCTATTTGGTCTATACTGTATGGCTTCCTTTTCACTCTTTCTTAAAGTCTTCCAAATCTCTATCAACTTCTCTGTTCTATGAACATGACTATTTCCAATGTCTGGTCTCCCCTTTTTTGGCTGCTAAAAGTATCACAGTGAACACTGCCTTAGAATACCTGGTTGAGAAGAAAAATGAGATTGTTTCAATTCCCATTGTGACCTAGTATCTTGGATATTAAACTTTTCAAATCCTGTTTAAATCTTCCTAATTTCTCACGCATTTGATGTAAACCCAATCCACCGTCTGCTCAGATAAACCAGCAGATCTGCCTGACTTCAGGTATCTTTTTGTATACCTTAGCCAGAGTATATAAAGTATTTGCTGAGACAATTCCAAGACAATTTTCAAAATGTTCTAATTTTAGTAGCAGTTCTCTGTAACACACATCTCTAACCACTTTTCCCCAAAAATCTCCGTTGCTAAGCTTCCTGCTAACTACTAAGGTGACCTATTTTTAACCTTTTTTTCACTTAGCAAAGCTTGGTACAGCCTCCTCAGTAAGTTTGTTTTATTGGTTTCTTTTGTTCCAGCTTCTATGATTCTGATCACCTCTGGTACTTTATTTTCAGATTGCTTCATCTTCTTATTAAGTTGATCTAAGATATCATATAGACAGTCTTCCTTTCCAATTTGTTTTCCTTTTTAAATCTGTTCATTTCAATGTTTTGTTACTCAAAAATGTACCTTCTTTTCAGTTTTGTACCAATTCCTCAACATCTGGGTATCTAGCCTAAGTACTATTTCCCTAATTTGATGGGACAAAACTCAAATCCCTTGGCTTACAATCTAAATGCACTGCACATATTAAGTGAAACTTCCCCATGTAACCAAGCAATCTGATTTGACAATAGCACTTGCCCAAAAATCAATCCTGTTTACTTGTGAACAGTCTTGCATTTCCCCACCCACCATGTATTTCCACTGTAAGTCAAAACTGACAATTGATATTCTATATGTAATTTATCAATCTTAATTTTGTGGCTTTAAAATAATCCTCCAAATGAGGAAGAGCAATCCCTTCTTCTTCCCATGGGAGAATCATTTCCTTTCAATCCACCCTTGCCATCTTATCCTTTCTTGTGGATCTTGATATAAGCTTCCTCTGTTTCTTCCAATATTCTGCACCCAGATCATATGGGAAAGCCTGAGCTACATATACAATTTGTGGGACCACAAGTATCAATTACTACATGAACCTTTTGGTCTACACTAATTCTTATTGTTCCCCATCTTTGTATCATCGCATCTATTTTAGTTATCTCCTGCCAAGCTTACTTGAGGTATTCACTTGGATCCTAAGTACCTCATTTTTGAAAGCCCTACATTAGTGGGAAAACTCTCCAAATTACATTGAGGGCATATAATTTATATGGGTCACTTTTGTTATATCATCACTGATTTCATATTCTCAAAACTGTGTAAATCTGTTACATGAAATAACTGAAAAATCCTCTTAAAATGACATTTTCAAACATGGCAATCTTTCGATCCTGACCATATCAGTCCATCCTTTTATTGATGACTGTCTAATCTTCTGAGACGGAAGTTTCATGTATACGGCAAATAACAGTTTTAACAAGGAACTTTTATCTGTTAACCTGCCATTAATTTTCATCCTTGCTTGTGAGACCTCAATAAATGGCATTTGAAGGCCCATTTTTCTCAATATCCTCCACAGAGAGCTCCAGTCTACCCCACATGTTTCTCAGTACATAACAAAACATATACCGAGGTCCAGCCCAAAGTGCACATACTGGATTCCAATAAAACAACGGAGATCAGGAAAGCTTCAAGCTCGACGTAGTTAAAAGTTTTAACATATATATATATATATATATATATATATGCAAAAAAAAAACACAGGAAAAATATTTTGTGTACTAAAACAAGAAGTTATGTACTCACCATAACGTTCGATGTATGTAGTCCATCTCGCCTCACATTCTTACCCGTGGATTTGGAGCCGAATGTCAGCTCCAACTCGGCCAAACTTTTTTAGCTTGAAGTCTTTCTATTGACTGGGCTAAGATGGTATCCCATGCTGCACTGCTCTCTATCACCAGATCTAGTTTGCTGCGAGCACCAGCACTCATTCTCCATGCATAACACCTAAGGAATGGAAGAACAAACCAAGAATGAAGGGAGCGCTGAAACCAGACCTAACCTCCAGATCCTCAAGGATGGGGGAAGGAGGGGGGGTAAGTAAGAATGTGAGGCGAGATGGACTACATACATCGAACGTTATGGTGAGTACATAACTTCTTGATGTTATGCAGTCCAGTCTTGCCTACATTCTTACCCGTGGGACAGCGTCCCCATCACCTAAATACTGCGAGGCTCAGTGGAAAATACTCCTGAGCACTGTGGAACCAAAGGAAGACCTGCCCCTAGATACCACATCCAACTTGTAATGAGTAACAAAGGTGTGAGGAGATGCCCAAGTAGCTGCAGCACAAATATCATTCATAGACAATCTGGCCTGAAAAGCTGTAGATATAGATACAGCCCGAGTAGAGTGAGCCTTCACCCGGAACAGTAAATCTTTACCCCCTGAGGAATAACTGAAAGAAATACAACTGGAAATCCACCTGGACAACGTGACTTTGAAGACAGTAGACCCAATTCTGTTTTCCGAAAAGGAAACAAACAACTGATCAGATTTTCTGAGGTCTTTCGTTCTGTGCAAATAAAAATGTAATTGTCTGTGCACATCCGACTGATGAAATTTGAATTCTGCCTTGTTTGAGAACTGGGGAAAAAAACAATGGCAATTCAATAGATTGGTTAAAGCTACTGACTGACACCACTTTGGGAAGAAAAGAGGGGTTCAGTCTGAGAGAAATCCTGTCCTTATGAAAAATCAAATAAGGGGATTCGATTAATAAAGCTTGAAGCTCCGAAACGCGTCTGGCTGACGTGATGGCTACTAAAAAGACAGTCTTCCAAGTTAAGAATTTTAAATCACAAGTGGCTGCAGGCTCAAAGGGGGGTGAAGTAAGACCCTGTAGAACAAAGTTTAAGTCCCAAGGCATAACAGGTTCCGATACCGGAGGGCGAAGTAACAAAGTGCCCTTCAGGAAAGCCTTACAGAGTCTATGTACCATCAGGATAGGCTCGTTTGCAACATGAAAGATAGAAATCGCTGCCAATTGGACTTTAATGGTTGTGCCGCTGAACCCTAGTTAAAGAGCATAGACAAGAACTCCAATACAGATGAAATTGGAGCTGAGTAAGGGTCAATCTTTTTGGCATGCGCCCAGATTGAAAACCTCTTCCATTTACTGTAATAAATATTCCTGGTCAAGGGCTTATGAGAGGAAGATAAAATATGAACCACCTCTGGAAAAAAATGATGAAGCCTAACTAATGATGGAAGTGGAGTAGCCAGGCTGTCAACCGGAGGGTCTGAAGAGAGGGATAGAGCTGCCATGACATGTGTGTCAGTAAGTCTGGTTGTGGGTCCAGAATCCAAGGAGCGTCAATGAGATAGGGATGGAGAAAGGGGAACCAAATTTGACGAGGCCAGTGTGGGGCAATCAGAATCATTCTGCTTCCCAAGGATTGTGCTTTCTGAATAACCCTTGACAGCAAGGGGACCGGAGGAAAGGCATATAGTAGACCGGAGGGCCAATCGTGGACTACAGCGTCCCTGGGTGACTGCCCCCGAGGAGGGATCAATGTGAAGTAGCTGCTGCATTTGGCATTCAGGGGGCTGGCACAAAGGTCGCAGCAAGGCTGACCCCACCTGCGGAAGATCTGTTCCGCAACTCAACAGTTCAGGGACCACTTGTAAGGCATTAGAACAGCTCTGCTTAGCCTGTCTGCGATCACACTGGACTTCCCCGGAATGTGCGTTGCCACCAGAAAATGTTGGAAAGACACTGCCCACTGCCACACTCGCATGGCCTCTCTGCAAAGGGGATAAGACTTGGTTCCTCCCTGCTTGTTCAGATACCACACCACTGACATATTGTCTGAGTGGATTGCAATAGTCCAGAGAGGAAGAAAACACTGAAGTCCTTGCAACGCTAATATCACAGCTCTCATCTCCAAGACATTGATATGCAGATGCATCTCGTGCTCTTGCCACGTGCCTTGGACTGTCCTGCCTAGATAATGTCCCCCCACCCCATCTGGGAGGCATCCGTGGTCACCGTGGCAACCGGGGGTGCAGGAACGAAGGGCTTTCCCGCATTCAGGTTGTTGGTGGGAAGCCACCAACTGAGATCCTGTTTGCACCTATCTGTGAGTAGAATAGGGTGAGAAAGTGGAAGACGTTGAAGAGACCACTGGGCAAAGAGTAGCCACTGAAGGAGCCTCATATGTAACTTTGCCAGAGGGACTAACATAATTGTAGCAGCCATTGTCCCCAACAGTTGGAGGACCCATCTTGCCTTCACTCTTCTCAGAGGAAGCAAGGCGTGAACTTGTTGTAGGACTCTGATTCTTTCCTGTGGTAGGAACGCCCGCATGAGGACGGTGTCTAGTTTAGTAGTAAGCATCCTTGAGGTCGATGGAGCACATCCACACTTCTTTTCCCAACAATGGGAGAATAGACTGCAATGTGACCATTCAGAACTTGGACTTTTGCACATGGGTGTTCAATTGACTGAGATCCAATATGGGTGTCTCAGGTCCCCTGTCCTTTTCGGCACCAAAAAGAATCTGGAGTAAGTACCTAATCCGATCTGGTCTGAGGGGACATGTTGGATGGCTCCTTTTTCTAGCAGCATTGAAATTCTGAAGCTGTGTAATCCCTTTGACTAGGTGGAACATCCAGGATTTTCTTGATTGGAGGGGGATTTGATGAGAAGGGGATGACATATCCTCCGGAAATTATTCGTAGAACCCATTAGTCCTGGATGATGTCTTGCCAGGCCTCTAGGTATAATGAGATTTGACCCCCGACTGGCTCCGGAAACACACAGTCGGGCCTCCCATCAGGAGCAGCGGCAGGGAGAACCACGAAAGGAATCGCAGTCTCCCGAGTTGCGGGGGCCTCCTCTGCCCCTAGGACTGCATCTCCCTGAATAACCACCCCCTCCCCTGCCTCTGGAGGGGGGATCACCTTGTGCACCGGGAAAAAAACTCTGATTTCTTGAAACACATTTTGCCACCCCTCTGGGTCTTGGGATAAGGCCTAGAGGGAAGGGAAAAACGGACTCCTACGGCAGACAGAGTTTTTCCCTCTTGATCGCATCTGGTGAGAGTGTCTTTCACCTTGGTTCCGAACAAAGAGGAACCATCAAAAGAGGCATCGGTGAATGAAGACTTGAAGGCCTCCGCGAAATGACAAAGGCGCATCCAGGCCTGCCTCCTAAGAGCAACTCCTGAACTTGCTGACTTCTCGCTCCTTCGGCTGCATAGGAGATTAGCCTCATGAAGGAGTGTGCAATGGAATTGAAGGTAGACATCTGAGCGTAGGCCACTGCCTCAGAAACGTTACCTGTGAGAGTATCTCCAAGCTCCTTGAGGTGATCTCTCTGGAGCCGTGTAAAGTGAGATAAATAATTCAGTGACCGTAAGGTAAAGGTTGCTGAAGAAAAAGTATGCTTCCCGTACCGGTCCATGGTCCTAGACTCCTTGTTAGGGGGATGGATGGTGGAAGAAGTCTCGGCTAATTCTTTCTGAGTGCCAGCTGCCACCACCATGGCATCCACAGGGACTCCCTTGGACAGAAATTCCTTATCAGTAGGAGCAGACAAAAATTTATTGGGTCTCCTGGGGACTGGTTCCATAGAGTCAGGGGTTTCCCACACCCTTCGGCAAACCAAATCCAGAAGCTTGTTGAAGGGTGGAGATACCCAGGAGGTAGACGGCTGAGCACGAAAGGCCTTCAGGAAGACAGACTCCTCCTCGGAGGGGGCTTTGGATGGCCAGTCACCTCTTTGTTTCAAAATCTCTAGGATGTCAGAGAAAGAAACATCCTCAGACGATGACTTGGGGGACCCCTCTGATTCCTCGAGGTCGGTGTCTGATGTGAGAGACTCATCCTGGGAATCTATGTGCTTCCTCTTGCACGTCTTCTTTCTGGGTGGCTCTTCAGGTAAAAACTCTGAGGGGCCCTCAGAAATGTGGGGACCACTCATGGGGGTACCCTGAGGCCTTGGGGCTCCGCTGTCAAGAGATAGAAGGCGATCAGAGACCTGCACTGGTGTAGTAGGGGACAGAATGACCGACCCGCATGATGCAGTTGACGACCTGGCCAGCGCACTTCGTATGGCCTCAAAGGATGGTCCCCCGAGTCTGAAGATCAACCAGCCTCCGAAGCCATGACAGGAGTCAAACTTCCCCACACTGAAGCACCGAGAGGGAGACTAGGAGCCAAGAGGTGTCCTGAAGCCTCTCCCTCGGGTCCGACCGAAGAATCCTGAGTCCTGAACTCCGTGGACGGCGCCGACAGGGTCGAAGCTGACGTCGGCATCAATAAGCCAGGAGGGGCTGTTGGAACCAACCTAGGGACATCACATGGAGCCGAGCACTCCGGCTCCGAAAGCTGAGGTGTGCTTGGAGGAGGAAGTACTGAAGCAGGGTGAGGGATTGGCTCCGGAGCCGACTGGGTTGGAAGCCAAGAACAATTTTGCCAGAACCAGTGACTGAAGGAGTCTCTGCACCACTCTATCGACGTCCACATCTGATAAGGTCCTGGAGGATTTGGAGGATAGAGAAGGAGATCGAGTCCTCCTCTCTGAAGGGGACCTGCGAGGAGGGGATACTGGCCTAATGCTAGGCGATCGGCTCCGAACAGGTTCCAAAAAGTTTGGAGCCGAAGCATGTTCCATAACAACTGACACTTCCTGTGGCCCTGAGGACAATTGAGCCGGGGATGTCAAAAAAGACTTTGCTATTTTCTCTGGTGGCTCCGAGGAGACTGATGGAGCCAGAGATCTCTTTTTTGATTTAGAGGATTTTGCCTTAGAGCTGGAAGCACTCTCCAGACTCTCCTCAAAGGAGGGTTTCATAAGTCCATTCAAAATCAATTTATTCTTCCTTTCCTAAAGAACTTGCAGACTAAAGGCATGACAGCAGCTGCACGACTCCTGGAGATGAATCGCTCCCAGACAATACACACAGACAGTGTCCATCAGTAATGGACATTTTATAACTGCACCTAGAGCATTTCTTGAAGCCCGAGGGCTTGTGCTCCTTAGTATCTTTGGACATAGTTAACCAACAATAATTAAGCACCAACAACAATTAACCACTGAATAAATGGACCAATGGTCAAACAGTCACAAGGCGGGAAAAAGCCCACAACAAACAAAATACCACAAGATCTCTAAGTTAAACGATCCTTAGACACAAACACAAGGGGGAAAGGACTAATAACTCTAATTTAAACGGATTTTAGTCCTGGTAAACTTTTATGACACAAGGAAAGCAAGGGGACAGACTAGGTACTCTAACTGAAAACGGGCCTAGCCCGTTGGAAACAGCTAGTGGGATACCACAGAAAAAAACGATCAAAAACACAACTTTTCCACAAGACAAGACAAGAATAGCTATTAAAATAGCTTTTTTTTTGCAACAAATTTCTCTGATAAAGAAGAAAAAGGGTACTTAGCCACAGCCAAGAGTGAGAGCACATCCAAGCTACACGAGTGGCAAAAGAGATCTGAGGATAGAGAGCAGTGCAGCATGGGATACCATCTTAGCCCAGCCAATAAAAAGACTTCGAGCTAAAAAAGTTTGGCCAAGTCAGAGCCAACATTCGGCTCCAAACCCACAGGTAAGAATGTAGCGAGATTGGACTACATAACATCACTTGTTTTCCTTGTCAATCTCCATTCAAAAGACACAGTAAAATCATGGAAGCACTAACTCTTCATTACATTAGAAGTGGCCAGCACTGTTATAGGCCCTCTATATACCATATAATGCAATATATAACTGATATACTGCATCTGTCTACATACCATATAATGCAATATATGACTGATGTACTGCATCTGTCTATATACCATAAAATATACCATATAATACAATATATATGGCTGATATACAGAATCTGTCTACATACCATATAATGCAATATATGACTGATGTACTGCATCTGTCTATATACCATAAAATATACCATATAATACAATATATGACTGATATACTGCATCTGTTTACATACCATATAACATAATACATGACTGATATACTACAACTGTCTACATACCATATAATATAATATATGACTGATATACTGCCCCTGTCCACATACCATATAATATACTATATGACTGATATACTGCCCCTGTCCACATACCATATACTATATGACTGATATACTGCATCTGTCCACATACCATATACTATAGGACTGATATACTGCAGCTGTCCACATACCATATACTACATGACTGATATACTGCCTCTGTCCACATACCATATACTATATGACTGATATACTGCCTCTGTCCACATACCATATACTATATGACTGATATACTGCCTCTGTCCACATACCATATACTATATGACTGATATACTGCATCTGTCCACATACCATATACTATATGACTGATATACTGCCTCTGTCCACATACCATATACTATATGACTGATATACTGCATCTGTCCACATACCATATACTATATGACTGATATACTGCCTCTGCTTGTAGCTGCCTTGATACCATTGTCTTCATTTATGAAGCCACTGTTGATTTCCTACAACAAATGTAGTTATTCACTGGTGTATATAAAATACAACGTGGTTGTACTCGCATGGTCTCTCTCTCTCTCTCTTTTACTGTATGATCAAATATTAAAACTCAATACTTAGATGGCTGCTATACATTTTATTGGTACAGATGAACTGCCACTTAAACTAGTAATACTGCTGTGCTACCCAGCGATTACAAGCTGTGTCTACATGGGATATTGCTACTAGTGGGTTTATACTGACTTACTGACTCTTCTGTGTTCCAATGGCTATCTGTTCTTTAGCTTTACCCTCTTCTTTTCTTCTTTTTCTTCTTCGGGTTGCCAGACTTGATTGTCCTTACAATTGTATCCCCCAAAAGAAAAGTAAAAAACAGGACTACTGGAGCACCAACTTGCTGCATGGCAATATTTTCTCAGGTGTCTCCACTATGTAAATATTTACTGCAGTCCTCTTACTCAGTACAAAGCCTTGCAGGCATAATAGCTCTTACAGCTGTCACATTGCACTAGTGCCCGAGTAACTGTGCCTCTGGTGTTATCAGCAAAAAATGTTAACCATCCTAATATTCATGGGACTAAATCTACGGGCAGCTATCTACCTTAAGCACCCTTCTTTCAAACTCTCATCAGCATCCTGATCCAAGGACCTGATCAATTACTTTACATTTCTTCACTGGGATAGTCCGACTGGGCCAGCGGCCCATTTTCAGCAGAGGCCTGGGTGGGGGGGTGGAGGGGGAGCAAGAATACAAAAAAAAATGTAGTAACGGATTAAAAGACTGAAATAGTAATTACAGTCAACAGATATTTCAATATACAGATTAAACAGCATTTCCAAAAAAGTTAAGACATTAAGCATTATTAATAGAATTGTTAACAAGATGACATAGTTACAATGCATACAGATTTCTACAGTGCTACCAATTTTTGGTAAATGCAATATATATTCCTTCAGCAGAGGGAGTTTAAGATGCAGAAGTGGTCAGTGGAAGAAGAGGTTTATTAGGAGGTTACTGATAGGTAATATGAAATGTGGGGAGACAGAAAGGTTAAGAGGAGATTTAACAGGAGGTATCAGTTAAGGCAAAGTGAAGAGAGAGGAGAGATAAAGATAACCAGGGTTGATGCAGGAAGAGTGCCAATTATGGTTTAGATGTTTAAGGAGGAGTTTGAATTTGGAGGTAGTAGGGTATTTAGAATATGTTGGGGAATGTTGTTCCAAATTTCTGCGATTTGATTTACAAATAAGGAGTCACCAAAAGTATTGCTGGATTTGGGTTTAGAAGTAGTTTGTTGGATGAGCAGAGGGGTACGGGTTGCGTTGTAAGATTGGATTAGATTCATTAGCGCAGCAGAGGGGTACGGGTTGCGTTGTAAGATTGGATTAGATTCATTAGCGCAGCAGAGGGGTACGGGTTGCGTTGTAAGATTGGATTAGATTCATTAGCGCAGCAGAGGGGTACGGGTTGCGTTGGAAGACTGGATTAGATTCATTAGCGCAGCAGAGGGGTACGGGTTGCGTTGTAAGATTGGATTAGATTCATTAGCGCAGCAGAGGGGTACGGGTTGCGTTGGAAGACTGGATTAGATTCATTAGTGCTGGGCAGGCTTCTGGTTGGTATAACATGTTGTGAGTAACTCTGAGTTGGTTAAGAGCAAGTAGGTTTGGTAGCTCCAGCCACTGTAGATATTTCAGGGCTGTCTAATGGTTGGTTCTATTTTGGAGGCTGGAAGCAAAACAGGTTATTTTGTGGTAGCATATCATCATTTGCAACAAACAGAATATGCTGGAGGGAGATGCTTCTCTCAGAGACTGCCCTTGATTTGGAACAGGCTTCCCATTCATGTGTAGCAGAGTTCGTACATCATAGTCTTCAAATGTAACCTGGACCAATAGATGAGAAATCAAAAATTTAAACCTAGGCTTGCACCCATCCCTCTACTGGACAGAAACAGGTTGCAAATGCACTGCCACTTAAACTATATGCCCCCGGGTAATTTAGCTTGTCATTTATATATGGGAAAACATAGTTAGGCTTAAAAAAGGCCTCTTGGAGCTGTTAGAAAGTAAATGAATATGATCTCAATCATATACATTTAATAATGTTGAAGGGTAGCTTGTATGTGCAACAGTATTACAATTTACATTCTTTTTACCAGGAACACCATTCTGTTCATGTGTAAACTAACTTCCTCTGGAATCCTATCTGTGGCTGTTCTTCATTCCTCTCCTATCAGTTCTTTGCTCAACAATCACTGTAGTTTTGCACACAATAAAGCATCTAACATATTTTTAAACCTGTTCTGCATCTATCACTTCACCAGGTAATATTACATGGCACTAGTCTACCCTATGCACTATTAGTCTATACCTTACAGCAACAGCACCATGCTGGTACAGTTGGTTGCTGCGCATAGAAAGAAATGCGTGTCTTTAATGCAAAACACACACACCCCTCATCAATCAATCAATGAACCCCACACCATCCACAAAACCCACATCTAGTATGTTAAAACCCGATCAACCACCACCACAGCAACGCCACCTTTCCCAGCAGAGTGCTCTCATCGTTGTGCAAGGACAGTACCAAGATTCATAAAACTGAAACAGATCCTATGCAAAAGATTCATTATTATACCATGTAGTATCAGACCCCACCACTGGCCTTGTAATCAAGGAGCCCCAATCCTCACCACTGGCAACAGTGGGGGATGCACACACTGGAAGGATGACAAGTACACACACAGTAAAGTGCAATTTCCCTTAAGAGCACACAGAGACCACAGTCAGTCTGGGGCTGGTTTATCCCTCCTTCTCCATATCCCCAATAAGACTCCCCAGTGGCACAGCTAAAGAGTTGAGATTTCAGCTGAGTGGCCAAGCCAAGACCTCCAACACCCTCTCTGTCCAACAAGTGCTTTGTGTCCCTGCTCAAGTAGCTGACACACACTCTGAGATGTGATTTACACACATGCACACACCTGGGAAAGGGTGGCACATGTTTATTAGCCATGCCCCCCTTCTGCCCAGACTATAAGGTAGTTTTTACTGCCACCAGTCACTACTTATCAGCTACTTTAAGGCCCTTAGCAAAGGGTATCCAATATTACTGTGTAATGCTACTATTAATTCAAATGGTAGTTTGACCAAGAGCAAGGCTTTTAGGAGTGGCCTGCACAGTGTCACCAAACAGATAAGCAAGTACACTAAGACCTTAAATATCTCTAGACAGACCAGCCACAATGAAAGGTTTAAATATATTTAATAATAAATAATAAAACTACAATAAAATACTCAGTAAACAATCACCGTTACTTCAGAGTTCAAAATTACAGGAACTATTTAAATCCACTATTTAAATTAAATCAACATTGTAGGACAGTCTCAAAGAAAACAGCTGAGCTATACTTCACTATATTCCTAACTTTATCTAAGAGAAATAACTGTACCCTAGACTGACTGACTTATAGCAAAGCAAGACAGATGTGGTGAGTGGGAATTCCAGCTGATGCTGTCAGGTCAAAGACAAAACACAAAATGCTCAGTCTCTCTCTCACTCTCTCTCAGAGAGTTCCTAAATTAATATTTCAATTATTACTGTTGCGATAATTGTAGCATGACATCACTTCTTGTCATCTGACTATCCCAGGTGAAAATCCCCACTGCAGCTGGCAGTATTTAGCATCTTTCTGTGAAAATACCTAAACAAGGACTTCCCTTAGATCTAAGGCAAATGGTGGAAGTCGTAAAATAATTTACATTCCTCCATATGTGAAGACAATAAACAAAACTTCTAGTTCTAAACATTGTGTTTGTTACTGCACTGAAACTGACAGATAACATATTTTGTTTATGGCCCAGCTGTAAAGTAACTTAACCTCAACCATTCTGAAATTTTGCAAGTTAATCCCCTGTGTTTCAGTGTTAAACAGCTACAACAGTGTATAACAAATATGTCTTCAGTACACATCTATACAATATGACATGCAGTTCCAATACATTTGTAACACAGGCATATGAATCATGTTGATATTCACAAACGACACAAAACCACTTACAAAATTCCAGATAGCTGGGCTGGCAGCATCTCCTTTTGTTACACCCCCCCCCAAGAAAACTCAAGCTAATGTTTCAAGTAACTCTTGAGAAATGTTGCTTGAGAGGGTTAGGTCCATCTGGGAATACTTTACCCATTCCCTGTCTTGAGATTCCAGCTGCCTTGGCATTGCTGACCATATTACAGTGCTATACTGTCACATTATATGCCTGCAACCTTAGGCTCCACCATAGTAATTTGGGATTTGGCTGGCTGGCTTCCTGTAACCATAGATCCTCCTCAGACTCCTCCTGCCTTGTACTGCAAATACACAAGGGCCTCCCTGTCATCGTAAGGTTTCATCAAGCTAACATAGGATCATAGGAGGTTACTAGGCTAACAGCCCTGGGGCCCTTACAAGCCTAGCCAAGAGTTTATCCCCCCAAAAAAATCTCAGTTAGCACCTGTCAATGAGGGACACAGGTACAACCCCTGGGACACATTTGTGGTTTCCCATCCACTCATCAAGGTTGCGGTTGAAGAGGGTCAGCAAGGTGCTCTGTTTGACATGTATGGAAAGTCTACTTCAGAGATGGGACAGCCTCTGGGAGACGAACCTGTCTCTCCAGCAGGTTTTGTTGATGTTGCATATTAGATTCAGGCCTTTTGAATGGGTAATCCATGAGGAGTTAGACTTACGAATATGGAGCATCTCTAGTAGAGCAGGGCCCAAGATTACCTTGTAGGCGAGACACAGATCACCCCTGAGCAATTTGTATGATATCAAACAGAGTGACAGTGATTTCAGCTTGTCCACATAGGACAGGTGTTGGAGGTCATGTATTTGTTTGTGAGGCATTTCAGTGGCCTTTCCAGTTGGTGCAGATGCTTGGAGAGGTACATACCAAATGGGGCATTATACTCAACTACTGGTCTAATGAGGGAGGAGTATAGAAAGGTAATAACCTCCTTTTTTCTGGATGCAATCCCTTTACTTATGAGATGAATCAAGTAAAAGGCTTTTCTGATCACTGCTACTACATGATGGTCAAATGTGAGGTTATCAACTTGAGTGCCCAGGTCTCTCACCACAGGTTGTGTGCTTACGGGGTTGCCGTTGATGTGGTAATTAGTAGGGGTTGTGTTTTTGCTGAATGGTATGATGATACATTTTTCTGCATTTAGCTTGAGGCCATGACTTTGCCACCAGTCATTAGCTGCTGTGAATCCCTCTTGCAATATGCTAACATCATCTGGGGCCCTGTTTGGTATGTACCTCACAAGACATCTGCAACAGCTGGAAAGGCCACAGAAATACCTCACTAAAAGAATCACAGGCCTAAAGCAGATGCCCTATGCTGACTGTCTAAAAAAACTGTAGCTATACTCTGTGGCATATCGTCCACTCAGAGGCGATCTCAGCTTAACATACAAGGCTATGTCAAACTCTGAGCTGTTGGACATGCTCCACTTAAAGAAATCCCAATCCTCAGAGCCACACACTCCAGTGATCTAAACCTTGTCATCACAATGAACAAAACATATGAAAGGAGATGAAGGAGTGAACAACCGTCACTAAAAACCACTCAAGGTTCACTCCGGAGACCAAATAAGGGTATGAGACCCAAGCAACTGAATGATGAATAATAATAGTAATGGATGCCATTTTATATGAGTCTAAGATGAAGGAAAGTTTGCAAAACACTACCAACTATACTAGAGCCTCTATTAATGATAATCCATTAAGTACAGAAGATGTAATTAGGGACCTGGGGGCCCAAGTTGATAGCAATCTCTCATTTGACAACCACATGGCCAAAGTGGTTAGAAAAACATTTTATATAGCCCACCTAATCATGAAGGGATTCACATCTAGATCAGGGGAGGTCATCGTGCCTCTTTACTCATCCCTCATCAGGCCCATAATTGAGTACAATGCCCCTTTTGGGATGTACCTTACCAGACACCTGCAGCAACTGGAAAGACCCCAAAAGTACCTCACCAAGAGGATCAAAGGGCTCAAACAGATGCCATATGCTGCCCGGTTAAAGAAACTCCAGCTCTACTCAGTGGCATACCGCCTGCTCAGAGGCGATCTGTGCCTGATGTATAAAGCCATGTTCAACCCGGAATTAATGGACATGCTGCACCTCGGAAAATCCAAATCCCATCGAGCTGCGCGCTCGAGAGACTTGAACCTCAGCAGTGAAATAAATAGGACATGCTGGAGGGACAGATTCATAACCCAGAGGCTCCCTTCACTCTGGAATAAAATCCCAGTCCAGGTTAGGCAGAGTCCCTCACTGACTCTCTTCAAGAGGAATCTTGATGAGTGGACTGGAGATCATAGGTTTACCCCGGGTATCACTTCTGTGTCACTGTTAGACAGAGGCACAGTATACGAACCTCGAAAAAGGGCATAGCAAAATTAATTTAAAATGGGTGGCGAAAGCTAAACACACTCTGCTAGGCTTATAAATGCCCTAGGGCAGATAGCCTAGTATGAACCTATGAACCTAAACAGCCCTCTTATATCAGTGATGAGATTTGAATTCATCAATCAACAATCAACATCAATTGTATTCATATAACCCTGTCACCATTTACTCAAAACGCTATAGCTAACAACCACTTCTAAACACAGTCTCTAGCATCAACACAGAATTGTATCTAACATCTAAAATCCTTTAGTCAAAAGACTACTCTTGAATTTAAAATAGAATTACAAAAACTGTTGGAAAAAGACTAATAAAAAAATGTACATCAGAAAATACAGTTAAAAATATAGTTTAAAAGAGGCTCACAAAATACAGGATTTTCTCCATCTGGTGACCAAAAGGCAAACTACACTTACAAAGTAATTTAAAAAACAATAATAAAATAAAAACCTAACGTCCCTTGTGCATAGGGTAATATAGACCTCTAACGACAAAGTTACATTTTGATATGTGATATACATAAACGCACAGAAAATCTTTTGGTACGAGAAAAGAGAAGAAAAAACTTCTATATTATTCTATACTATAATTTTGCCACCAGTAATTTCAAAAGGGGGCAATGGAAATATTCTCATTAAGTCCAGGGGGTCTACTAGCATCCAGGGAAACCTGCCAGAACCACTCTCTATATTCCAAGCGGGTTTCCCAAGCACCACTAAGGACATCATCAGAGACTCTCTCAAAAACAAAAATAGAAATGTTGCATCACTACAAGATAATGTGTGCTTGTACATGGCATTCCTTTCATTATTAGTCCTAATATCGTACATGTG
The DNA here is from genome assembly GCF_019279795.1 of Protopterus annectens. NCBI lineage: Eukaryota > Metazoa > Chordata > Ceratodontiformes > Protopteridae > Protopterus > Protopterus annectens. The sequence goes on from NC_056749.1 coordinate 89,615,697, forward strand.
TTTGTATATACGCCTTTTGAGCTTCCACTCAGTTTTGCCTATTTAGAAGGCTGGGCAGGCAACACATATAAAACTAGATAAACACCACCAGTAGTGTTACAATTTGAGAAAACCTGTCCAATTATTTATCTCCTCCTGCACTCCAAGTTTACAGAACCAGTGTTCAAAATGTAAGAACATTGTGAGCAGGCACCACATTTAAAAGTGCCTGTTCTTTTGAGATTCCCCATGGTGGGTGCTTTGACCCCCCCCCTCAAAAAGTTCTTTAAAATTTCTTCCTTTTTTATAGGTAATTTTCATGGGGTATTTTTCAAAATGGGGCAGGTCAGTAAGTACCTTAAACCTGTCCTATTCCTTCCTAATAATTTCTCCAACCAATTTAGAATCTTGGTTGAACTCTAAACAAGTGCTTTCCTTGGGATATCTTGGTCATTACCAATATCAATATCATTTTTTGTGTTATTCACACATGATGTCAACCCAGTCCCAAGAAGGGGACCATATTTTGTCTTCCTTAAATACTTTATATCAGTATTAATCTCTTTCAATAGTGAAGGGGGATAGCCTCTGTCCCTAAATAACTTCTTTGAAAATCCACTTTGTTGTCAAAATCCAAATCCAGGGATGTCATTCTACTTGCCTGATGAGTTGTCCTCTATGTAAATGTTCTTTTTCTGAACACAAGGATGGGCACTATGGAAATGTAAATACGAGTTTGTAAAGGTTGGCACTGGCTTCACACTGTGTACTTCCATATGTATTTGGTGACACTATACAGGTCACTAATAAATAGCCTTGCTCTTGGTCAGACTACCATTTAGATTATTAGTAACATTACAAAGTAGGATTGGACACCCTTTGTTAAGGGCCTTAGAGTAGTTGACAAAGAGTTGGCTGGTGGCAGAGGCATAGCTAGTAAACCTGTGCCAGCCTTTCCCAGGTGTGTGTGTATCTGTGTTTGTATATAAATAAAATCTCAAAGTGTGTTTCAGCTACTTAGGCAGGGACACAAAGCACTTTTTGGACAGAGAGGGTGCTGGAGGTTTTGGCTTGGCCACTCAGCTGAGATCTCAACCCTACAGCTGTGCCAGTGGGGAGATTTGCTGGGGAATCGGGAGAAATTAGGCCCAGACTGACTGTGATCTCTGTGTGCTCTTAAGGGAAATTTCACTTTACTGTGTGTGTACTTGTCATCCTCCCAGTGTGTACGTTCCCCACTGTTGCCAGTAGTGAGGACTGAGGCTCCTTGAATACTGTCCAGTGCAGGGACGTCATATAAACTTTAAGGTATTGCACCTTTCTCCAGAGATAAACAGGCTTGCATCCTCCTGGTGTCCAATCTGTAGCCCAGGAACACTAGGCCCTGAGTGGGATAAAGGGAGGACTTTTTGTAGTTGATGGTAACCCCAACTGCAAGAGGAAGTAGAGGGTGACCTGGAGATGTTGCAGTACGATCTGTAGCAAGGTAGCCTGCATTAGCATACTGTCACAGTAAGGGAAACTATGAATTCCCAGAGTTCGGCAGAAGCCCATTAATAGTGCTTAGCATTTTGTGAATACTCATGGGCTGTGGAAAGCCCAAAAGGCAAAACAGTAAACTGAAACTAAGATGGACCAGTATAGAACTTGAAGAATCTCCTGCAGGAAGGGTGAATGGAAATATGTAGACAGGCATTTTTTTTAGAGCCAGAGAGACTAGGTATGCCTGTGGAATTATAAAGGGCAGCATTTTGAAGGTTGGTACTTTTAGGTAAGTGTCCAGCAAGAGATCCCATAGGTCTCCATTGTCCTTTTCATGGACGTAGGAACAGTCTGAAGTAAAAATCCCGGCTTACAAATTTTACAGGCACTGGTTCTATTGTACCTTGGGCCTAGAGTTCGTGAAGTACAGGAGATAGAAACTGAAGCTGTTTATGAGGATGACGGGGTGTACCTTGCAATGGAGGGAGGTTTTTTTTTATTTTTTTTTTTGCAAGACATACAATAACCATTTTTATGACAGAACGCATCCAGTGTTCTGTGGTAACATTTTCCCAGTTTGAGACTGAAGGGGTTAATCTTTTGGGGAGACACTAGACAAGATTGAGGAGAGGGGGGACTCTTAAGATGGTAACAGTGACTTTTTTGAATAGGGAAGCCCTCTGAGATGCAGGTCCCTCTTTGTTTCTCTGTAAATTTCTTCTGGGCACTTTCCTGCATTTCGGAAGTGGTCTGAAGTCTCTTTTAACAATAGATGTGGGCTTGGCTGGGTAGTTCCTCTGGTACCTTGACACACAGGTAAGCAGAATTTGTCTTGTCTTTCATACGTTTGCCTTGTTCTTGTAAAGCTTTAAATAACTGGCTGCCTGTGGCTGAATATAAGATTGTTACCTAAAGAAAGATCAATAAGTTTAGTTTGAAATCCTCTGACATGGGTTGACTGTACAACCATGCATACCGGTGTATGACAGAGCCAGTAGCAGCTCTGGACAAGGTCTCTACAGAATCATAACTGTACTTATAATGTGTCTGGCTACTTGAATAGCCTAATTAAGCAAAGGCATTTGCTGTTTGGAGTCTGAGCCCTTTGAATCCACCACTACCTTGTTCAAAGTGTTGAGTATGGACAAAAGACGCTTGGTTATTTGGGTCTGGTAGCTAGTAGCTCTGAATGCCACTGTAGAGGAAGTATAAAACTTCATTCCCCACTTATCCATGGCCCTACTGTCTTTGTCTGAAGGGAAGGCACTGGCACTGGGAAGCAGTTCAGGAGGTTTGTTAGAAGACAGAGAGAGAGAAAGATACTGTAGAAGGCTCTGACAGAGCGTTCTTAGAATGGAATAAGTTCATCAGGAACTTTGTAAACCATTGTCTGGGACTTCTGCCAGCAGGAAGTAGCAAATCAGGAGCTGTACAGGTAGACTGGAAAGCACCCAAAAAGGTCTCCAGAAGTGAAGGAACAGGAGTGGCCACTTCCAAGAGGCTGTAATAACTTTGCTGGACCTCTGAAACTTGTCTTGACTATCACTCGAGATGTTTCATCGTGTTTAGAATCATCTCCCCAAAAGAAGTTTCTTCTAAATGTCTGTCAGAAGAGAAGGAATCTTCATTACCTGAAGGAACTTGGCCAGGGGAGTGGATTTGAGAGGAGTAGGCCTGAGAATGGTCAGAATCAGAGGCATCTTCATCTTCAGAGCAAAATGAATCAGCAGTTATGCTTTGAGGGGTAAGAAGGAATATGAGGGGGGAGCAGAAAATTGAAGTGGTTTCAGGCATACTGTCATTGAGAAGACCTTGAGAAAAGAGTCCATCCATTCCTTCTCTCTAGATGAAGGAGGAAAACTGACATGCTTTGTCTTCTGTCATTTTTTTTTCTTTGGTGCAACATCTGCTTGAAACAAGAGGCATGGTTCAGACCCCTGACATACCAAAATTAAAATCTGCGGGCTGCCTTCTGGTCCTTCTGAAATGTTGATTCATGGTTCTCCCTTCTCAGTAAAAGCAGTCTCCTCGATCGCATGACCCTCCAACACCATACTATCCCTCTGCCAGGACACTGTACAGAGTACCAGAGAGTCAGATGTACTGCGGGTTCTGTAACCTCAGCAGGTGTATCAGAACCCGAGTGGTTAGACTGATAGGCCTAGGCCTCACACTTCAGATGTTGGGTCTCTAAGAAAGTGTTGAGCGAAGACAAATAAGATCCCAAGGACTTGGGCACAAAGGACTTGCAAATGTTCTGTTCTGAGGTAGAAGAGACAATGAGTACAGAGATCTCTGGAAGGCATATTCCTACTGCACTCACACTTACCCCTCCTAGCTGACATATAAAATAAATATGGCAAAATATTAGCCAATGCAGCAATTATCTGTTTTTAAGAAGCTATGGTACCAATAACCAAATCAGTCCAAATGGCACATGACCTGCATTTGGACTGGTGGTGACAGCGTGAAGATCTACACTCAGATGTTCACCTACAAACCCTGGCCCTATGTTCATCAGTTGAGGTCACGTATCAGACGTACGATCCAGGGAAGGTTAAAGCTTTGGTACCCTGGTTGGATGTCAGCAGTGATGATCTGTTTGTCTCGGTCAGGACGTCTACTTGAGCACTGAGACTTCCCTAGACATGATATTCAAACCTACAGGAGCAGGCTGGTCACAAGAAATACCACATCCTGAGTTATGTGAACAAAATAAGCAAGCAAACATGTCAATAGAAGAAGGGATTTTAAACAGTTACAAAAAACGACACTAATTACCAGGTCAATGAGTGTGGAGACTGGCACTTCACGGATTGGTCTTTTCATTCTACATAAAGTCTCCAACGGTGTTCCAAAACAGCTGGGTACATAATTTCCACAGATGGTAAGGAAATAATCTTTGCCCCGGTCCAGATGGAGAACCAGTATGTCTTCTATAGAATCGACTCCAGAGTTTAACAATGTTACAGAGTCCTTGCTAACATAGACTTCTAGTGAAATCTCCAAGGTCTCATCTGCAAAAAGTAGTACAGCAAATGTTTAAAAAACGGATCCAGTTAAGATGCGACATTTTACTTCAGTTTATCTAAACATCTCTAAGAAACTGATATACGATAAAAGTGACCTAGAAGCAGTACAACTATCGGCAGCAAATTCAAAATACTTGCACCATTTTTGTGCAATACGTGCAACATAGCAAGCATTTGAACTCCGTCAGTATCATCTCTATGGAAATAAATACTGATCCATACTGTCGTCTTTTTTTTTTTTACAGACTCACATGGCCCTGACTGATTTAATAAGGCACTGTACACATGTACTATTTCCCAACTGCAGACCACTTTTGCATAAAGATTAGTTGTGTAAGAACTTATCACAACCTTAGTTGTCCTTCTCTTCCATGTTGCAGTATTCATAACTGTAGAGAGGTCACTGCCTGCAGCACCGGACATCTGGCCAGTATAATTTTAACAGTTAAGGACAGGATCTCAAACAGAAACAGTTTTCCTTATTGGATACAACCACAATAAACGTTAAGCGCTTTTGTCCCCCATAAAATTACATGGGACTTCTTCAAAACAAAAACCATCTGTATAGGCCAGGTTTAAATATTATTCAAACACATGCTCAACCAATCAAGTTAAAAAAACAATAAAACAATTAAAAAACATTAACTCTCAATGTGCCTGAGCTTGAGTAAGCAATATATACTAGTATATTCATTCAGGCCAGGGTACTTCAATGCATTTAACTTTAATTGACATCTTAGTTCACACAATTCTAGGTGTTCTGGTAAAACCCTCCCTTGACTGACAAACTATCTGCTGCAGAACAAAAAAAAAAACAAATACATATTCATTATGTTCTAGTACATGTTTAGATAGTGAATTTGTACTTCTACCATTTTTTTATATCATGTAGGTGTTCATACATTCTTTCTCGGAACTTTCTACAGTTTTTCCTATATAAAATGCTAGACATTGCAGATATTTTGCAACATAAACAACACTTTTAGACTGACAAGTGAAATCACCATGTACATTAACCTTATAGTCACCCAGTCTAAATTTTACCCCTGTTTCAATAACATTGGGACACATCCCACATTTAAAGTTTCCAGAGGGCCTATTATTGTGTTTTTTTCTACCTTATTATTTTCAAGTAGATTTTTAAAAGATCTATCCTTTTTAAACACAATAAATGGCTTAATGCCAAATTTTTCTACAGTCATATAATTCAAATTAAGGATGGACCAGTTTTTATTGACAATTTTTACCACAGCTAAACTGTCTTTATTAAATGTCATAATAAAGGAGAAGGTATTTTTCTTTTTCTCCACTACTCATTGCCCCTTCACCAATAACACCCATTACATATTCACCATCACAAGATATGGACTTGTTGACTTAAGATGGGCCTGAAAATCCCACTAGCTCTTTTTGTTTGAACTTCCATATTTACTTTCTCCAGTAAATGTTCGGGGTATCCCCTTCTCCTAAACATGTCCATAATAAAATTGGTTTCAGCTATAAAGTCATCATCATCTTTTATCATCCTGGCTGCTCTTACCAACTGCCTTTTTACCACTGATATTTGGCCAGTATACCAAAGTCTTAGGAGAAAAGGTACATGTGACATTACATGTCAGAGCCATAAATAGACGTCGGCTATAAAGGTGACATCTGCACATACCCACTTCAGAAATTACTGCCACATAACAGTAGTACCCCTGGGAAGTAAAAAAAAAAAAAGGCAAGAAAGTACAATACAGAGGTATGTGCCTGATACTGTCCCCTGTTTGGCTGGACAGAAGACAAGGAAATGCCACACCAGAAGGATAAACAGGGTAAGAGAAGGTGGGGGTGGGGGTGACTTAATACTGCAACATGGAACATCTAAGGTTATGGTAAGTTCTTACACAACTAATCTATGTCCTTCTATTCTCATGTTGCAGTATTCATAACTGTAGGGAGACCACCAAAGCTTTAGGTATGAGCCTGGGAGGTAGGCTGAGAGGTTGGGTCTATGAGACCCTGTAAATTGACCTAGCAAACCCAGCTCTGGCTCTAGAAATTAAATCTAGTTTGTAATGCTTGGTAAAGGTATGTACTGAGGACCGGGTGGCCGCTTCCAGAATGGAAGCATAGTCAACCCCCTCTAAAATAAGGCTGCTGAAGAAGCAGCTGTCCTAGTAGAATGAGCTCTAACATTGACAGTTAATTATTTCCATGAAAAGAAAAACAAGAAGAGATTGCGTTAGAAATCCATGATTCTACAGTCTGTTTTGACACTGCCTTTCCCAAGGCCCTTGGGTGAAAGGAGACAAACAGCTGGTCAGACTTCCTAATGGATTTGGTCTTGTCCATGTAATACCTTTGTTGTATTTGAAAATCCAAGGAATGTAAAGTTCTTTTAGAGGGGTTTTGAGGTTGAGGGAAGAAAACAGGAAGGATTAGTCTTGAGGGAGACCCTGTCCCTACAGAAGGTAAGGTAAGGAGGAGTTAGCAGATGTGAGTGCTACCAGTAGTACTGTTTTCCAAGTATATATCTTAAGTGATGCTGAGTGAGCTGGTTCAAAAGGAGGTAGTGTGAGTTCTTCAAGGACAAAATTAAGGGCCCAAGAAGGAGGTATAGGTTTACGAGGAGGTCTGATATGGAGAACCCCTTTTAAGAAGAGTTTTATCTCTAACATGGATGCCAAAGGAGGTACTAAGGGAAGACAGGCAGAGATGGCTGACAAGTATACCTTAACAGAAGAGCAGAGATGGCTGACAAGTATACCTTAACAGAAGAGCAAGTCAGTTCTGAATGTAGAAGCTCATGCAAGTAAGAAAGGAATATGGGTACTGGAATTAGAAAAGGGTCCTGTTTTTTTCTTGAGACACCACCTGGAGAATCTTCTCCACTTTGATACATAACTTCTCCTGGTACTAGGTTTCCTAGCCTCCTGCAAGACAGTGAGTACATCCTCTGAATATAGGCGTCTGAAGGGGATCAACTCTATCACCCATAGGGTGAGTCTGAGGTTGAGCACCTGGGGTGGATGAGGGATCCCCCGTCTTTTGTGAGTAGGTCGAATCAGTAGGATAACCTGTGGTGATTGCCCTTGGCTAGTAGGTGAAGTAGGGGAAACGAATGTTGCCTTGGGCAAAAGGGGGTCACAAGAAGGAGTTTTGGTTTGTCCATCTGGATCTTCAGAAGGACTTTTTAAATTAGTGTAAAGGGGGGAGCATAAAGATACATCACTGCCCCCCAAAAAAGAAGACATCCACCTTCCAAGCCTGTGGATGTAGGTCTCTTGTGCAAAACAGAGGCATCTGCCTGTTTTGGGAAGAGGCAAACAGATCTGCCTGAGGAATACCCCACTTCCTGTGAAGCATCCATTCATGACAGGGTGCAGAGGTTCTGCTGAGTGTGTCCGCCATCACATTATCTGTGGAAGGAATGTACACTGCTTGCAGGTGAATGTGTAGTTTTACTGCTAGGGACCAAATCTGAATTGCAAAGCTGCAAAGTGGGTAGGAACTTGTCCCCCCCCCCTGCTTGTTGATATACCACAGGACAGTCACATTGTCTGTGACTACTTTCAAGGTGCCTGGGTAGGAGAATTTGGCAGAATGTTTGTAAAGCAAAGAGAAGGGCCCTCATCTCTTTGATGCTGATGTGATCCCTTTGTCTGGGGGGGGGGGGGGCACTCTCCCTGAACTTTGCTCTGGTTGTTGTGGTTTTGCAAAACTGCTCCCCAACCCAAGTCTGAAGCATCTGTGTAGATGTGTTGTAAGGGTGAAGGGATCTGCAAAGATATACCCTGATTGAGGTTGATGGATGTCATCCACCAGTCTAGCTCTTTTTCAGGCATGGGAGAAGAGGGAGGGGAGTATCCAGAGGGTGGGAATGTTGGTTCCACCAACTCTTCAGGACCCATTGGAACTTTCTCATATGCTGCCTTGCCAAAGGAATCATGGGGAACAAGGCTGCCATGTGACCTGGGACTCTCAAGAATTCCCTGGCTGATATGGTTTAGAGATAGAGAAGTGTTTGAAGGTAATGGTTGAGGGCTTCTACCTTCTGGCAGGGGATGAAGGCTGCCATCTTGTCAGTTCTTATCCTGCACCCTAAGACCACCTGGTCTTGGGTAGGTGTCAGATGCAACTTATGCTGGTTCACAGTGAACGCTGGGTCTGCCAAGGTTTTGCACACCAAGTGTAGGTGATGGTAAAGGGCCTGGTAGTCCATGTGAAGGATCAGCAGGCCGTGCAAGTATGGATATATCCGTATGCCCTGCATACTGCAGTGGGCAATAACAGGAGCTAGGCACTTTGTGAATACTCTGGGAGCTGTAGAGACCCCAAATGGTAATGCAGAAAAATTGAAAATGCAAGGAACCCACTGAGAAATGTAGGGATTTCCTTCAGCTGGGGTGAATGTGAATATGAAGGTAGGCATCTCTCAGATCCAGGGATAAAATGAAAGCTTGGTGGGGGGTGAGGGGTAGGAGAATATGCAAGGTGAGCATTTTGAAGGTAGGCTCCTTGAGAAATAGATTGAGGACCAACAAATCCAGAATTGGTCTTCAAGGACCATCTTTTCTTTGGACCAAAAACATCCCTTGCTTGTCTGATCTGGAGGTACTCTTTCTATGGTGCCTTGAGCTAGGAGCTGATTCAAAATTGGAGGAAAGAGATGAAGCTGACTTGGAGGCGGTTGGGGTATCCCCTGGAAAGGAAGAACTGTCCACAAGTCATAAAATAATCTTTTTGGACAATGGAGAGGACCCAAGCCTCTGAGGTGATCTTCCACTAGGAGGGTAGGGAAAGGGTGAGGCGGAGGGATGGGGGTGGAAGTGGGTAACTGTTTTGAGTCACAGTGGAGGGGTTCTGTCAAGGTCAGGCTAAAGGAAGTAGGGGTTGAACAGGAGGAAGGTCTAGGAGTGGAGTGTTTCCTAGATTGTCTCCATCCCTTTGCCTGTGAAGCAGTGGACTGAGAAGACTGCCTTCTAACAAAACTGGTCCTTTGAGGGTAGTTCCTGTGGTATCTAGGAATAGGTGAGACTAGCAAATGTTTTAAATTTTGCAGCTCCCTGCCCTTTTCTTCTAGAGATCTTAGGAGCTCTGCAGAGGCTGCACCAAAAAAGGCCTTATTATCAAGTGGCGCATTAAACAATTTGGTTTGTACATCCATGGGAAGGGGCTGAAGCCTTACCCAGGAGTACCTTCTCAGGACAGAACCTGAGGCTGCAGATTTGGAAGATGCTTCTACCGCATCATAACTGCACTTGGAGTGCCTGGTCATCTGAGAAGCGGTAGAGAGCAGAGCAGAGTGTTGTGACTTAGCAGGAGAGTCTGGCACATCTGGCATAAGTGCAAAGGCTTTGGACAGGATAGCTAAAACAAACCTAGCCATGTGTGTTTGATAATTTAGGGCTCTGATGGCTTGTGTGGAAGAAATATAAATTTTCTTTCCTAGTCTATCCATACATTTGCTGTCCTTATCTGTGGGAAACAGAGTTAGAATGCAGCTGCCTGGAGAATTTGTCTGCTGACACTGCTATGACGGATGGGTCTACGGGGGGGGGGGGTCTTGAATAAGAACTATGTACCCTGATGAACTTTATAAAACCTATCTGGATGTTTGGAAGCTGGGGGCTGAGAATCATGGGCCTGAGATGCAGCCAGCAAGGCATCATGATAGGCTTGGAGTAGAGGAGGGACTGCAGATGGGGAAGGCTGGTCCATCTGTAGTAGTTCAAAGTACCTCTTTTTAGTTTCAGAAACATCTGAGGCCTGCCATTTGAAACGCAAAAGCTCTCTCATAAGAGAAACAGTGTCCCCAAACGAGAATTCTTCTCCTGGGGATTCAGGACTAACCAAACGAGAATTCTTCCCCTGGGGATTCAGGACTAATAGTGTCCTCCTCCTCAGGAGTAATAAAGTTCTTCGGAGATTCAATTTGAGAACAATATGTAAGTGATTCATCAGAAGAGGAGAGCTCTTCCACGGACTCCTCTAAGGTCTGCACAGGTGTAGGGGCTGGTAGAGCACCTGAGACTGAAGGACCTGGAAGGCTCTGAACAGATTTTGGGAAAAGGCTTCCCATCCAGCAGCTGGTTCTGTCTCTCTGTGCTTCCTCTTAAGAGGAATAGAAGGATAAGTTGGTTTTGGAGCCGATGCCTGGCTGTATGCAATAGTGAGAGTAGGCCCCTCAGATGCCATGAGCCATGGTTCCCCCTTGCCATTGGGAGCTGATGGCTGATCCACCTCGGCGGACATACTCTGTGTTTCCGTCGAACTGGCTTCCACTATGGTTCCTGGTTCTAGCTGTGAAACCAACGTCCGATGGGACCCTGGGTTAACCTCTGCCATGAGAGTCTCACGGGACTCCTGAGGTGCAGCATGGGTGTCAGGCCTAACTTTTTTGGCCTTCTTCTGAGACGACACCTCGGAGGTACCTACCCACCCTCCATACCTAACGCCAAATGTCAGAGTCTCTCGTTTTTTAAGTTTTAAGGCAGTTAAGTGGCAGCGTAGGGTCTTTGGCACAAAAGACTTGCAGATGTCGCAAGACATATGGTTGTGGCCTTCACCTAAATAAAACAAACAATAATCATGAGTGTCCTTATGTGGAATTTGTCTTCCACAACACACATTCCCCTTCCTAGCGGACATGTATGTTTGAAAAGCTAGAAGAAAGGTAAACAAAAAAAAAAAACAAAAGGGTACTTATCTGTATCAGAAGGACAAAACAAATGAGCAAACTACTTCCCAGAGTACTGCAGCAGAAAAGTTCTGAAGTGGATACATGCAGACGTCACCTTTATAGCCGATGTCGGTTTATGGCTCTGACATGCAACATCGCATGTACCCTTGCTCACAAGACTTTGGTATACTGGCCGGATGTCCGGTGCTGCAGGCAGCAACCTTCCTACAGTTATGAATACTGCAACATGAGAACAGAAGGACATCATGACATGCTTATTATAAATGCATTTCTTCCCTCAGTCCACAGTTCTTCTGCTGCACCACTTTTCCTGCAATGCTATATATACTGTAAATATGACATTTCATGATATGACCATGAAACCATGTCTTACACAGTTAAGCTACAAGATTTATTAATTTATTTGGTTCAGATTTAGAATTTGTTTGCCTTAATTTTAAGCCAAAGCAACTACAAAAATGTCTACTGTAACATAGCATACACATTAATCAAAAACAGATGATGACAACAGACAATATATAAATGTTTATGGAAGAACAGCACCCACAAAATAAAGTCATGCTTTTAACCAAGAAAACAATGAAAATATTTTGCAGCAGCTCAAAATGTATGGCACATCTTAAAACTTAAGATAACAAAAAATACGCAATTATTTGTGCACAGCAAGGAATAAGTGTAACACAATCACATGCTCATCTGCATAACTATCTTCAAGTATGCCCTTTTTGGCAGGTAACATTTATCACAAACTCACTGCATAAATCTAAAACACTGAATTCGTAATTACTCTCAGCAGCAACAGAAGAACCACTTTTGGTAAAAAGGAAGGGTTCGTTCTCAAGGAAACCCTGTCCGTGAAAAATCATATATGGTGTTTGCAAGTTAAGGCTTGAATTTCTGAGATTTTTCTGACAGAAGTAATCGCTACCAGAAATATAGTTTTCCAAGATAAGAATTTCAGGTTGCAGATGGCAGAAGGCTCAAAGGGGGGATGCACTATTGTTTGTAACACTAAGTTTAGATCCCAAGGTGCAGACGGACCCTCGTAAGGCAGTTTTAATATCAAGATTCCTTTTAAAAATTCGTTGGAAAGTTTATGAGAGGTCAATGAATATTTTTTGAACCCATTATGAAAATTAGAAACAGCTGATAGCTGAACCCTGATAATAGAGGAAGAGGCTACTGTTTCAAAGAGAAAAGCTAAAAATTCTAAGACTTTGTCAATAGGACAATGTTGTCATCTCGAGCACAGAAGGAAAATCTCCTCTATTTTCTTTTGTAGAGTTTTCTGGTGGAAGGCATATGGGAGGCCAAAAGAATTTGATGAACAACTGAAAAAGACAGATGGTTATGCCTGGCAATCAACTGAACTGGAGAAGCGAAGCTGTGAGCATGAGGTTTTGAAGGTTTGGGTGAACGAATCCCTCTGATGGGATAGGAGATCTGAATCTGGGTCCAGAGTCCATGGTCGCTGAATCAGATAAAGCCAAAAAAATGGGAACCAAATCTGTCGAGTCCAGAAGGGAGCAATGAGAATTACCTTGCTCTTCAACCCGATTGCTTTCTTTAGAAACTGGGGAATTAAAATGATTGGGGATCCAAGAGTCCGGAAAGGCAATTGTGCAGGAGAGCGTCTCTCAAGGACCCCCCACCCCCAAGAGGGGAACAGCTGCTGTAGCAGGGTAGCTGTTGCACTTGTTGTTTAAGGGTAATGCAAATAGGTCACAGCAAGGCTGGTCCCAGTGATGAAAAATCTTTTCTGCTACTTCTGGATTGAAAGACCATTCATGAGGTAGGAGAATGCATCTGCTCAGTTTGTCTGCTATCACACTGGAACTCCCCAGAATATGCATTGCTATTAGGGAGCAGTGGGAAGAGAACACCCACTGCCAAACCCTGACAGCTTCTCGACAAAGGGGCTAAGACTTGGCTCCTTCCTGTTTATTGATGTACCAAACCACCGACATACTGTCTTTTTGAATCACAATCGTTCCCAAGGGGAGAGCAGTTTGAAAGGCCCACAACGAGAAAAGCACTGCCCTTAGATCTAGAACACTTATATACAAGTTGGCCTCCATGGTGGACCAAGTGCCTTGGATAGTCTTCCCCAGATAATGCCCCCCTCCACCCCATCTGTGAGGCACCCGTGGTCACTATGGCTTGGGGTTGACACGGGACAAAGGGGCAGCCCAAAATAATTTTTTCTGAATTAATCCACCAATCCAGGTCTTTCTTGCAATGGTTGGTAATCAAAATCCAATCTGACATTTTATTTATTTATTTTTTAATTTTACATTTGTTTACCGGGCTAGTCTAGCTGGATATATGTCCATTTTCAGTAGAGGCCCGGGGAGAAAAGCTCCACACATAACAAAATAAGGCAGACAGCACAAGTTGTTAATAAAGACAAAGTAAAACAGAAATATAAATCAACTCGTTAATAATATCAAGATACATTTAGAATTCAAACAGTATAAACTGAAATACAATATTCAGTTGGTTTAAAAGCAATCTTCCTAAAATAAAGGTTTTGCAAAGGGATTAGTCACATAGCTAAGAGTTAAGGCTCAGAAGGGAAGAGAAGTAGAAGGAATATGAAGAGTAACATAAAGGGGCAGAGGCAGGAGGCAAGAAGAGAAGAGAGGAATGGAAGGAAGACAGGAAGAGGAGGTGGGAGAGAAGGTTGATGCAGGTCAGAGCATAGAACGACAGTAAGGGAAAAGAAATCAGGGTAGAGGCTAGTTTTAAGCAGCAAAGAAGGGTTAAAGGTATGGAGAGGGTGAATTTTGGTTGAATCATTATAGACCACTGAGATGCTACAGGCCACTGTAGAATTCTCATGTGAAATCTCACTACAGGAACCAACAATATGGTCGCTGACATCGAACCTAAGGCTAGTCTGCAGCTACTCTCCTGTTTCTGACAATTTCTTGCACTTGGGCCTTGATCTTTTGCAATATTACAAAAAACACTGAAAAATATGTAAATGACGAAACCTCCAAAAAGTGAAACACGGACTAGTTCAGCAAAGCACAGACTGTTTAATGAATGTAAGCGCTTTTGGCTAAGATATTCCTCAGCCTTCTTCAGACAAAAACAATTTGTTAATCACAGCAGTACTTTATATATAAAAAGATATGTGATAATTAAAACAATTAAAATACAAATTCATTAACCACTTAACTAGCTAAAAGCTTGCATCTTAAAGGGCTAATGCCTATTAAAACAGGCAACCATTTGCTTTACCACTCATTGCACATTGTAAAACAAGACATATCAAAATTACTTATGTTTTCTGTTTTCTAAATAAACAATAGACTATAAACAAATAAATTGCACATTTATGAAGTTTTTCAAACCTATCAAGTGTATCCAGTATATGATCAATTATTTAATCAAAGAACTACAATACTCTAGACTAACATACACTAAGCTAAAAGCCAAGCTAAAATACGGAACTCCTGAGAAAGTATAACTATGTAAAATATGAAAATGAAAATAAAGAGGAATATGTATATATTAGATAAATATAAATAAGTAAATATGAATAAATAAATAGATATAAATGTACATGTTACCTACTTAGTTTAACCAGTGAATAAGTCACTTTAATAGTGGTAACCTTTATATAAATATAAACAAAACCAATAATTATTATTATGCTACCCATTGTTATATCTATGAACATAAAAAGTGCATATACATGTGTGTATGTGTTTTCCCTTCAAATATTATGTGTAGACAAACCCAAGTAATAATTGTAATTTGGGAACTCATCTCCTCAGTGCTTTTAATTTGAGGATGCTCTTTATCGAGAGATACTCGTTTAACCCTGGGGGTGCCTGTGCGAAAGTTCTAATTTGCCAAAAGACCTCCTCTGCTTCCAACGTTAATTGCCATGGACCACCCTAATATGGGATTTAACCTGGTGGACAACAGAAAACAGAAAGGAATGTTCAGTGTGTTCACAAGTGTGTTTTGCCAATGCATTGGTCAAGTCCTTTCTCCCTATGGCATACAGGTGTTCGTAGATTCTTTTCTTTAATGACCTCTCCGTTTTACCAATGTAAAAGGAGGGACATTTCTTACACAGGGCTACATATACTACTCCTTTGGTTTCACAGTTGTACTTATCGTTAATGAAGTAAGTTCTACCATTAATCTTAGTTTTATTGCCGGGTTGAATATATTTGCACTGGGGGCACCTACCACATTTGACCATACCCATGTTGTTCCCTTTAATTTTAGTTGTATTCCTTTCAACAAGGTTCTTTAAATTAACCCCTCGTCTGTATGTAAATGTTGGACAGTGTCCCACTACTTTAACCAATGCCTGGTCCTCCACTAAAATGCTCCAGTTCTTGTGAACGATGTCCCTAATTATGTGGAATTCTGAGCAATATGTAAAGAGAAAGTTAATAGGGAACATGTTCCCAGTGTTGATCTTTTGTTTTGCTTGTAATATTCCTCCTGCCAGAAGGGGTTTAAAGTACACTATTTCTCTTTTATTCTGTACTTCCAACATAATGTCTTTTACTAAAGAGTCTGGATACCCTCTCATGGAGAACATTTTACATAAGTTTTCACATTCACTAATAAAATCATGTTTCTCCGAAACCATTCTTGCTGCTCTGACAAATTGCCCCTTCACCACACTTCTCTTTTGGTGAAAGGGATGGCTACTAGAAAAGTGGAGGTAGGAGTTTGAATAAGTGGGCTTTCTGTAAATCATGGATTTAAATTTATTATTATTCTTATCCTTACTTAATTTGACATCCAAGAAGTTAATCTCATCTACCCCTACACTGTATGTAAATTGAAGAAAGTTAGACATTTTCGAAATGCTGTTAATAAATTCTGGTATCTCTTCTGGTTGCCCTTTCCAAAAGAAACACATGTCATCTTGATATCGAATGTACCAAGTGACATGTTGTTGATACATCTCATTTTGAAACAGCCATTCTCTTTCCCAGTATGCCAAAACGCTATTTGCAAAGCTACACCCGCAGGGGGACCCCATGGCTATTCCCGTTTTTTGAAGAAAAAAATGGTCCTTAAATACCAAAAAGCTGTTTGATAACACCAAATCCAAAAGGGTTTCTACCAGATACATTTGATCATTAGTTGCCTTTTTAAGCAACATAAAGTTTTTTGTCCACTCAATTCCCAACTGGTGAAGAATTACCATGTACAAGTCCTTGATATCCACAACCAAAAAAATAAGGTCTGGTTCGTATTCAATCTTGTTAACATGTTCCAAAAAGCCCCAAGAATCCTTGCAAATTTGTGATTCCTCTTTTAATAGAGGTTTAAGAATACCATCCACAAATTTGGCACACGCATAAGTGATGGATCCCCTTCCATCCACAATCGGTCAGAAAGGGGGTTCAATCAAATCCTTATGAATTTTTGGAGTGCCAAACAAGGTTGGGATTCTAGGGGCTGGCATGGTCAAATAATGTAAGATGTCACAATCAATACTCCCTTCTAGGAACAAGTCATCTAGTACACCTCTGATTTTTCTATAAGCTACATGTACTTCATTAAGACTCGACTTAAGATAGGTTCCTGATTCTAGATGTTCAAACATCTTACTTTCATAAGCATATTCGTCCTGGACGAATATGCTTATGAAAGTAAGATGTTTTTCTGGTTGTGGATATCAAGGACTTGTACACGCTTATCAAACAACTTTTTGGTTTTTAAGGACCAGTTTTTTTTTTCCAAAAAACGGGAATAGCCATGGGGTCCCCCTGCGAGTGTAGCTTTGCAAATAGCGTTTTGGCATACTGGGAAAGAGAATGGCTGTTTCAAAATGAGATGCATCAACAACATGTCACTTGGTACATTCGATATCAAGATGACATGTGTTTCTTTTGGAAAGGGCAACCAGAAGAGATGCATGAATTTATTAACAGCATTTCGAAAATATCTAACTTTCTTCAATTTACATACAGTGTAGGGGTAGATGAGATTAACTTCTTGGATGTCAAATTAAGTAAGGATAAGAATAATAATAAATTTAAATCCATGATTTACAGAAAGCCCACTTATTCAAACTCCTACCTCCACTTTTCTAGTAGCCATCCCTTTCACCAAAAGAGAAGTGTGGTGAAGGGGAAATTTGTCAGAGCAGCAAGAATGGTTTCGGAGAAACATGATTTTATTAGTGAATGTGAAAACTTATGTAAAATGTTCTCCATGAGAGGGTATCCAGACTCTTTAGTAAAAGACATTATGTTGGAAGTACAGAATAAAAGAGAAATAGGGTACTTTAAACCCCTTCTGGCAGGAGGAATATTACAAGCAAAACAAAAGATCAACACTGGGAACATGTTCCCCATTAACTTTCTCTTCACATATTGCTCAGAATTCCACATAATTAGGGACATCATTCACAAGAACTGGAGCATTTTAGTGGAGGACCAGGCATTGGTTAAAGTAGTGGGACACTGTCCAACATTTACATACAGACGAGGGGTTAATTTAAAGAACCTTGTTGAAAGGAATACAACTAAAATTAAAGGGAACAACATGGGTATGGTCAAATGTGGTAGGTGCCCCCAGTGCAAATATATTCAATCCGGTAATAAAACTAAGATTAATGGTAGAACTTACTTCATTAACGATAAGTACAACTGTGAAACCAAAGGAGTTGTATATGTAGCCCTCTGTAAGAAATGTCCATCCTTTTACATTGGTAAAAAGGAGAGGTCATTAAAGAAAAGAATCTACAAACACCTGTATGCCATAGGGAGAAAGGACTTGACCAATGCATTGGCAAAACACACTTGTGAACACCCTGAACATTCCTTTCTGTTTTCTGTTGTCCACCAGGTTAAATCCCATATTAGGGGTGGTCCATGGCAATTAACGTAGGAAGCAAAGGAGGTCTTTTGGCAAATTAGAACTTTCGCACAGGTACCCCCAGGGTTAAACGAGTATGTCTCGATAAAGAGCATCCTCAAATTAAAAGCACTGAGGAGATGAGTTCCTAAATTACAATTATTACTTGGGTTTGTCTACACATAATATTTGAAGGGAAAACACATACACACATGTATATGTACTTTTTATGTTCATAGATATAACAATGGGTAGCATAATAATAATTATTGGTTTTGTCTATATTTATATAAAGATTACCACGATTAAAGTGACTTATTCACTGGTTAAACTAAGTAGGTAATATGTACATTTATATCTATTTATTTATTCATATTTACTTATTTATTTATATTTATCTAATATATACATATTCATCTTTATTTTCATTTTCATATTTTACATAGTTATACTTTCTCAGGAGTTCCGTATTTTAGCTTGGCTTTTAGCTTAGCGTTTTCTAGCTTAGTGTATGCTAGTCTAGAGTATTGTAGTTCTTTGTGTTTGATTAAATAATTGATCATATACTGGATACACTTGATAGGTTTGAAAAACTTCATAAATGTGCAATTTATTTGTTTATAGTCTATTGTTTATTTAGAAAACAGAAAACATAAGTAATTTTGATATGTCTTGTTTTACAATGTGCAATGAGTGGTAAAGCAAATGGTTGCCTGTTTTAATAGGTATTAGCCCTTTAAGATACAAGCTTTTAGCTAGTTAAGTGGTTAATGAATTTGTATTTTAATTGTTTTAATTATCACATATCTTTTTATATATAAAGTACTGCTGTGATTAACAAATTGTTTTTGTCTGAAGAAGGCTGAGGAATATCTTAGCCGAAAGCGCTTACATTCATTAAACAGTCCGTGCTTTGCTGAACTAGTCTGTGTTTCACTTTTTGGAGGTTTCGTCTTTTGCAATATTAGTTAAGGTAGGGAGACTATGCAAGTACTGGTATTTAGAACCACTCCTATGAACTACAAAGTCTGAGCTGGAGTTAATTTGGATTTCTCGCAATTCATGGTAATCCCTAGGTTGGTGCAGGTCTGGAGAACGTAGTCTCTTGCTTGTTCTAGAAGATGCCTGGTGGGAGCAATACTGAGCCTAAATATGGAAACACCTGGAATCCTTGCAGTCTCAGGTGAGCTGCTACTACTGCCATGCATTTGGTGAATACCTTGGGGGTCTGTGGTGAGACCGAAGGGCAGAGCTCTGAATTGCTAATGACTGGCTCCCAGATGAAAGCGGAGAAATCTCCTGGAATGTTTATCCAGTTCTATGTGGTAATATGCATCCTGGAGATCTATCAAGCACATCCAATCATCTTTCCCTAGATATGGGCAAATAGACTGAACTGTGACCATCCGGAATTTTGTCTGTCGAACAAATTTGTTCAAAACACTTAGACCCAAAAATGGTCTCCAGTTTCCTGTCATTTTTGGCACTTAAAAGAATCCTGAGTAAACTCCGTATTCTATCTGGTCTGGGGAGACCTCTTGGATGACTCTCTTTTCTAGCAGTTTTTACATTTCTAATAATGCTGGTTCCCTCTGACTGGGTGGAATGTAGGGGATTTTCTTGCCATTGTGGGGAGGTAGAAGAAAGGGTATGGTGTAGCCTCTGGTTATAATTGTCTGCACCCAAACTTCCAAACTTTTCTGAAGCCAGGCATGGAAGATGGGGAAAAGTTGGGTAGCCCTGACAAGGGGGCAAACTGGAGGCTGGTTGATGTAGGCTGTCCCAGAGTATGCTGATGACTGGCTAGAGCAACAGATGAAAACCGGGAAGAGGTGCCAGTTGGAGACATCAGACCCTTCTTCTCAAGAAGAGAACATTCTCTCAACAACATCAAAGGCTGAGGTGAAGGAAGGCCATCTGGAGTCCGAGTGTTCTGGAACCTGAGGGTACAGAAGACAGCCCCAAACCAGAAGCAGCAGCAGCTCCTAAACCTGATGTTCAGATCAGTGCCAAGCTGTTGAAAGCTGAAGCTCTGAGAGGGAGTAACAATCACAAAGCAAGAACCATCGACCCCAACCCAGACACTCCAGCCCTGATGCCACTGCTCTGAGGTGCCAATGCCCACAAACAAGTCAGGGTCAAGGCTACCAAAGAACAAGATGGAGCCAAAGACTGCCAAGCTGTGGGATCTGATCTGGAGAGTGGAAACTTGACCAGCCCTGAAGACCTCTGATCTTAAAGGGGAAAGGGGGGAACCCAACAAAATGGAGCCAAGGGTCCCAGTATCTGAACTGGACCCGAGAGAATAAGCCCTAATTGCATCTGTGCTTAGAAAAAGGAACTCATCAGTTGCTCCAGATCAGAATGTTTGATGCTACCCACCACTCTCAACAAATGGAAAGACGACACAACAGAGGATGGCTTTGAGGGTCGATAGAAAGATGACCCCACATGTCAGAATCATGCTGCGAAGTCTCTCTACTGTAGTGGTGCCTGGGAGAACTCTGGTGAGTGAAGGGGAGGAGTACAAAGGGAATGCTATCCTGCCCAAAAGTGTACCCTTAACCAGGAAGCGTCTCAGAGCCAGAGATGTCATTTTAGTTGGTTTTTGCACGAAAGGCAAGCAGCTAAGAGGTGCTGAAGCCAAAGTTGGTGCCGAGGTCACCAGGGGAGACAAGAGTAGAGGGACCTTCAGACCCGGAGAACCCAAGGAAGCAGTCACAGAGGTGGAGGCTGAAGAAGGCCTCTTGCACTCCCCTCCTAGAATGCCTACAGTCTCATAGCCAAGGCTTCTTGGACCCAGTCCTGGGATCCAGGGGAGAAGTACTGGAAGCAGAAGCAGAAATGGAACAGCTAGATGGCAAAAGCCCCTTCAACATGAGCTTGGCCTTGTTTGTTGATATCGCGGGTGCTGAAGCTCTTTCAGATGGAACAAACAGAGTCTAAGTGCTCCGGACCTAGGCAGTAGACACATTTAAGGAGTGCATCCTGGAAAGGCAAATTATTCCCACAGGAAATGCACATTTTAAAGCACTTATCCATCCTATCACTCACGCACACACACGCGCGCGCACACACACACAAGAGACAGCAGTACAACAATACAACTAATGGGAAAAAGAGTGGGAAGGGAAAAGACAGAAAATGTTTAAACTAACTACTTCAAAAGTACCTATGACTAACAGAAAAAGCTAATTACTAATCTCACTCTAACTTCTTCAATAAACTCGAATCACCAAGTGGAGCTAAAAGACTGAGTTGCACACATGAATGGCAGCAAATTAGATCTCTGGGGATAAAGTGCACACATGAATGGCAGCAAATTAGATCTCAGGAGATAATGGAGAAGAGTTCTGGGTAAGGCAGGTGGAGCCAAGGCTTTTGAATCAGCTGGTGCCAGATCTAAAGTCCCAAAGGCTGAAAACAGATGGAACAGAAAATATCGGATGGTGTATTACTTTCCTTTAATTCCCACCCTGGAGGGTTTAATTGCCCACACTGAAGCAAAGTTCTGTTATGAAATGAGAACCTTGCAGAATTTATCAGTGACGGTAGTTTTACAAGCTAATGAAAATATGGGGAGTGGCTTCCACTGAGACAATGTACAGCACTATGGACTAAAACTACAGAGATGGCAAAATCTGCTTCTTTTGGGACTTTGCTACCATGATCAACAAAGGACAAACTGCTTGGCACTTTGAGATTTCTTCACTTATGGGGGATTCCTTTTTATAGACAAAGGAGGTGGCCTAAAGGAAGAAAATAGAAGTTATGTTCTTACCATAACGTTCCATGTTTCTTCTTGCTGGATGGGTTCAGAGCCGACCGCCACTCTAAAAGCTCGAGAGTTGGTTCCACCCCCCTTATATCCCACAATGCTAGGCGAGAGTTACCTCAGATCTCGCTTGTAAGCTAACCCCAGCTTATAACAGTAACAGTATAACTGTAAAACAGAATCCACCTCTAACAACAGGAAGAAAGAAGGGTGACCTACATCCTGAACCAAGAAATATGCATAATAGCATATGTCTAAGAAAGAGGTGGTAGAAAGAGAGGTCACAATCACAACTCCTCTAGGTCTGTCCAGGCCAAGAAGACAACTAACATGGAACGTTATGGTAAGAACATAACTTCTATATGTTAAGTTGTCTATCTCATTCTTGCTGGATGGGACCGCCCCTAGCACCTTGTCCCGGTGGCCTAACGGAACAGACTCCTGAGAACAGTGGAACCAAAATTAGCTCTATGCCTAGAAGCTAAATCCAACTTATAATGAGAAATAAAAGTGTGAGGAGTAGCCCAAGTAGCCGCTGCACAAATGGTGTCAATAGGCAGTCTGTCTTGGAAGGCTAAAGAAGTAGCCAAAGCTCTGGTGGAATGGGCTTTAGGTTTATTAGGCAATTTTTGTTGTCTAATTTCATATACCAGGGAAATCAAAGATGTTAGCCATCTGGATAATGATACCTTTGAAACTGAAAGTCCCTACTTTCAAACAGCTGATCAGATTTTCTGAATTGTTTTGTTCTATCCAAGTAGTACCTTAATTGACGATGAACATCCAGGCAGTGTAATTTTGTTCAGACCTACTGGAATACTCTGGAAAAAGACAGGGAGGTCAATGCTTTGGTTTAGATTTGATGTCGAAACCACCTTAGGCAGGATACTCTGTCCTTATGAAATAAAAGATAAGGAGGACGACAACTGAGTGCTTGAAGTTCTGAAACTCTTCTAGCTGATGTAATAGCTACCAGAAAGAGAGTTTTCCATGATAACAATTTCAAGGAACAGGAAGCTGCAGGTTCGAAAGGGCGAAGAATCAAAGAAGCAAGATCTAAATTTAGGTCCCAAGGAGAAGGAGGATTTCTTATAGGAGATCTGAGAAGAAAAACTCCTTTCAAAAAGGGGACATTAAGGCAGATTCAGAAATACCCACATGGAAGTTAGAAATAGCTGCCAATTGAACCTTAAGTGTAGATGGAGATGAACCTGCATGGAAGAGTTCAGCTAGAAAATCAAGGACTAGTTGGATGGAAGCGTGAAAGGATCTATGTCCTTTCCTTGTGCCCAATATGAGAAGCGCTCAAATAAATCTTTCGAGTGGAAGATTTATGGGAAGCTATCAATATATCTCTAACAGAGTGAGATAATTGAGGAAGCCTGGCTACGGTTGGAACTGGAGGAACCAAGCAGTGAGGTTCAGAGAAAACTGACCCGACTGATGGATCAAAAGATCTGGAACTAGGTCCAGATTCCACGGTCGCCCAAGAGAAAACGATGTAGAAAGGGGAACCACACTTGTCGAGGCCAGTAAGGAGCAATGAGGATCAAGGATGCCTTCTGAGCGATAGCTTTCTGAATTACTTGAGAGATCAGTGGGAAGGGGGGAATGCATACAGAAGTCCCCGGGCCAAACTTCTCTGCTGGGTTGGCCTGGTAAAGGGAATAGAGTGAAATATTCTCTGCACTTGCTGTTTTGGGGAGTAGCAAAAGATCGCAGCAAGGCTGACCCCACTTGAGAAAAATTTCTCTCACTACAGAGTCTTTCAGAGACCACTCGTGAGGCATGAGTATAGCTCTGCTCAACTTGTCCGCAATGTGATTAAACGCTGAGAAGAAATCGCCCATTGCCACAGTCTGAGTGCTTCTGGTATGATCTGGTTCTGTTTGTTGATGTACCACACTACAGACATATTGTCTGTCTGGATTGCAATTGTTCCCAAGGGAAGAGAGTCTTGAAGGGCTTAAAGCACTGCTCTCATCTCCAGAACATTTATGTGCAAGTGGCAGCCATGTGCCCTGGACTGCCCTGCCCTGATAATGCCCCCACCCGATCAGGGAGGCATCCGCTGTCAGTGTAGCAACCGGAGGAGGTGGAACAAAGGGTCTTCCCAACAGGAGCTGGTGGGAAGACATCCACCACATGAGATGCTTTTGCACGCGTGATCACAATGGTGTGAGACATTGGAAGTTCCTGGTATGACCATTGAGTAAAAAGCATCCACTGAAGGATCCGCATGTGGTATCTGGCTAACGGAAGGAGAGGTATGGTGATTCCCAACACCTTTAGAACTAACCTGGCTTTGATTCTGTTGTTGTTGAGAAGGAGTGACACCAATTTGTGAATGTCTGATATCCTTTGGTGTGTTAGCCTTGCAGACATGTTTATAGTATCTAGATTTAAACAGACTTTTCGCAATTTATTGAAATACCCAGTTTTGACAAACGCGAAAAGTATAATCTCTGGCCATCAGAAGGAGATGCTTGGTGGGAGCTGTGAGGAGCCAGTCGTCCAAATATGGAAACACCTGGAAGGTGAGAAGCTACCACTGCCATGCATTTGGTAAACACCGGGGCAGTGGTGAGACCAAAGGGCAGGGCCCTGAACTGAAAATGACTGGTTCCCAGCCTGAAGCGGAGGAATCTTCTGTTCATTTTATGTGATAGGGTCTATAGAGCACATCCAGTTTCCTTTGCCCAAAAGGGGAAGAATGGATTGAATCTTGTTTTCTTGACTGATTTGTTCAAGACACTGAGATCCAAAGAACCTTGAGTAGATTCCGATCCTTGTTGGTCTGCTGGCACTGGCTGAATTTTGAAATTTCCAAAGCTGCTAGATCCCTTTGGAACATCTGGAAGGGATTTTTGACTGATTTGGAAAGCAATGATGGACTGTACCCATTTGTCTTGAGTCAGGGATAGCCAGGGGATGCTGATTGTTATTCCCACCTCTGCCTTTAGTCCCTTGAGATTGTTTACGAACCACATCTTTCCACCCTTCTGGCCTTTAGAGATGATCCATCGTTCATCTTGTCTTGGAAATGATCAAGTCCCTTTGAAGTACCACCATAGCATCCACAGAAACTCCTGATGAACTTAGAGGGTCTCCTGGGAGTGGGGTCCACTGAATCACTTAGCAACCACCTGCATGACTCTGTTTCAGGATCTCCAGAATGTCTGCAAATGAGACATCTTCAGAAGGGGAACGGGGAACCCTCAGAATCATCCAAATCTGTGTCCGGGATGAGGGAGTGAGTCGACTTACCCTGAGGCAGCATAGAGAGCCGACTGTGGAGTAGAGCCAGGGCAGAGCCAGAGGTCCCCGCCCCACCGACAGTGATGGGTTGATGGACCGAGCCAAGAGATGGTGACCTAAGGCAAAGGTTGAGCAACCTGAGGTCTCAATTAATTTGTTTTTCTTTCCTGTTAGACATTTTTTTTTTTAACTGACAGGTGTACACAAACACGCACACAAACACACAAGTTATACCCTGTCAGGAAAACACAATAAAATTAGTAGTAATACTAGAATTTAAACTACAATAAACTAGAATAAACTACAATGGAAGAACCAAAGGTTCTAGGGAAAGAAAACGGAAAATATTTAGGGTCGGGAATAAAGTTTTCTAATCTACACTAAGTAAGAATATTAACTTAAAAGGGGTTTTAAAGAGTAATTTTTACAAGAAAATTAGCACTCACCAGGAACCGTAGAAGCAACCAACCTCCCCATCCAGCAAGAATGAAGGCGAGATAGACAACTTAACATCAAAAGTTAGGAGAGTATATTAAGACTTCACCAAGCAAGTCAACATCTACATCCATTTATGAAGTACTCAACCAGGTCCTGGAAGACGGACAAAAGAGGTCACCTGTCCACAGGTGTACTATGGGAGGGAACAGGTTAGAGGAGCTCGAGGATGCAGCACTAGTTCTGATCCAAAAGGTTGCCCTAAAGACCCATGAGTTGAATCAGCTGGACAAAATGAAAAGGATTTTCTGAATTTTTTCCAGACAGGAATACAATGATGAGCATTTTTTAAGTGCAAGGTTAACATGAAACTGAGAAGAATGAGTGGTAACTAGCACTTTGGCAACAGAAAAATTCTTAAACAAAATATTTTGCCTTTCTGATCTGGTTATTGTTGCTTTATTGTAACTGTTTGTCAATAAAGGAGTCATAATAAGATTGAGCCTTATCACTGTTTTTATAATTCTGTTTGAACTTTACTGCCACAGCTTACTTTGATTAAGCTCCTGAATCAGGACAAAGTTTTACTGACCTTAGAAAAGGATGTTTGAAATATCTGTTGTCAAACAATGACAATACATAATGAAGGCGGATAGACAACATCAAAAGTTAGGAGAGTATATTAAGACTTCACCAAGCAAGTCAACATCTACATCCATTTATGAAGTACTCAACCAGGTCCTGGAAGACAGACAAAAGAGGTCACCTGTCCACAGGTGTATTATGGGAGGGAACAGGTTAGAGGAGCTCGAGGATGCAGCACTAGTTCTTCACGGCTTGGATCCAAAAGGTTGCCCTAAAGACCCATGAGTTGAATCAGCTGGACAAAATGAAAAGGATTTTCTGAATTTTTTCCAGACAGGAATACAATGATGAGCATTTTTTAAGTGCAATGTTAACATGAAACTGAGAAGAATGAGTGGTAACTAGCACTGGAGGTAACATTCTGAACGTTAGAATCTCAACTAAGACACAGAGAGGTCTAGGAATAGTCTCTAATCTCCTTCCCTCTTTGGCAACAGAAAAATTCTTAAATAAAATATTTTGCCTTTCTGATCTGGGTGCACGTATTCTATAACCCTCTTCCTGCCTGTGACAACATGTACTCCAACACTGGAGGAAACAGAGACCCTTGGTTAACAGGATGAGGGATTCCCCACTGCCATCTTTAACCCTGCTAGATGTCTCTCACAACCCATTTGTCAGACATAATTTGATGCCACTGGAGTAAATGTGATGCCACTGGAGTGGGTGAAGGTCTAGACTGTGAGACAGATTTAAAGGATTGCTAGAGTGCGGTGTGGGACTGGAAGGTTCAAGTAGTCATTCTGACTTACTGTACCTATCCTTGGTGACTTACTGTACTATAATAAATATAAGCAAAGGCACTTCTGGAAGGACAAAACTCCATCCTATTAATTATTACTCCTTTATTGTTGCTTTATTGTAACTGTTTGTCAATAAAGGAGTCATAATAAGATTGAGTTTTGTCCTTCCAAAAGTGCCTTTGGTTATATTTTTTTGTGGTTTTAGAGTTTTTGGGCACGTTTTTCTCACTTTGTTTGGTGACTTATTGTACTATCCTTGGTCCTAGAAGGCTCATCCTTTTTTCTCTGAGCCTCCTTATCACTGTTTTTATAATTCTGTTTGAACTTTACTGCCACAGCTTACTTTGATTCCTAAAAAGAAGCTCCTGAATCAGGACAAAGTTTTTACTGACCTTAGAAAAGGATGTTTGAAATATCTGGGTAACTCCTGAATCTATTTCTCTCTTTCACCAATTCCTTTAGGACTTCACGAGCTGAAGGGCCAAACAAAATATCTCTGTCAATAGGAGAATTATTTTCTGCTTTTACATCTTCTGGTAAGTTTTGAGAATGTAGCCAAGCCACGATTTTCACAACTGATAGAGCCGAAGAATTTTCTTGGGTGTCGAAAGCCAGGGTACCTTTTTGGCTAAGCTTATATGGACCCTAGCCTAGTACCTACCTATGAACCAAAAGAATCATAAGAATACTTTATAGAGTGTCTAGCTGAGAAGCAGGTGTTATTAAGGAATTCAGTGAAGTTCTAACCTCTGAAGGAAGGATAATCATTTACTCTCTCATGTTGTCAAACAATGACAATACATATTTCAACTCATGAGCCTGACAATTCAGAATTCTGACAGTCAAAGTAGCAAAAGAATCAACTTTCCAAATTTATCAAAAACTTTTCAATCCTTGTCTGAGGGAATGGAACTAGCATTCATAATATACTTAGCAACAGATGGCTTTGATAAGAAAACAGCAGCATCTGATTTAGGATTAGAAAACAGACTTTTTGGGAGCAGGAGTTTGTCAGTTATGCTGTAAATTACAAAGAAAACAAACCTCTAATGCTATTAAAATAGGAGGGTCAGCTGCAGCCTGAGGAAAATCAAGTTGCAACAAGTCTAATAGTTTTGCTGGGAAAGTATGATTTTATTCTATTCCCACAGACGTTTTCATTTTAGCTATAGTTTCAGAAAAAAAATAGATCTTCTGTAGGGAAATCTAAGAGACACTTTTCAGAATCTTCAGCCAGAGAATTAACTGAAGAAAAACTTTCCCCTTCTCATCTCTGCTCTTCTAACTGGAATCAGAGTCCGAAGTTAATGGAATTCTTTTTCCACTTGAAGTTCGTGAAAAAACAGGATTTAAAACATTAGAGGTAAAAAGTAATCCCTTAGCAAAACCCAACAAACCTTTTCTGTTCATAGTTAAAGAAACGGGAGAAGAAAGATTTCTTAACTTTTTACTTTCTTTTCTTGGGAGAACTCCTGAAAAAGGACCAACTCAAGTCAGGGGCACTACTAGCCTGGAAATCAGGCAGTCTAGTCCACCTATGCAATTAACTTTCACTTGTCCCAAGAGATAAACAAGAATGCTTCTCCCATGCCTAAAATAACAAAGAGCCAGTGATGAGCAGTGTAAGAATCAGGTTTGGCAACAGCAAAAACACCAATTGGAGGCTGAAGTAGTGAGGGAAGCTCACCTCACATCCAAATATTCCAGGCAAACCTTTTTTTTCTTGCAGACAGAAGGAAGAACCAAGGCACTGTTTCCCGCTCAATAGCTAAGCTGAGAAGGAGAGCTTGAGAGATGGGTTAAGGAACCTGACTGAACTGGTAAAATTCCTGACAGAAAAATTAAGGCTTTCTGAGGTAAAACTTTCAGGGACAGTCCACAAAAGCACCAAGTCCTGTCCAGACAAATATTATACCAAGACCTGTAAAATAAAATAGTCAACAAATATTTTTACCTGAAATGTTTATACAAGCATGCCCAAAGTAAAAATCTCTTCACAAATGATTGTCCATTAAAACAATCTTAGCATAATTTATATATTTATTTTCAAGAAAAAGCACAGTTTTTGTTCATAAAATGAATTTTAGTGTTAAGTTTTCCCCTAGAAGAGTACTTATCTGACGAGCCTTGAAGGATCGTTAGAGAACTTTCAGTTCCACAAAGCTCAGACATTGTGCACACTTCAGCAGTAAAAAAGCTCTGAAGTTTTTTTTTAAATATATGACATCTTTTATTAAGCATATATGGCATTTTTAATTAAGCATGGTACTAAAAGTGTTACTAGTCTATATACAGTACTGGAAATGAAAACAAACCATATTAAGATTTATTTTTATTTTCATGCAGTACATATTTTAATTGTCATTCACTCCAACACTACATAAATTGCTCACGTACCTGCCTTCTCTTAAATTTCACTCCTCCTGAACATTATTCTGCATGTATTCTTTTCACAATAAATTTATTTCTATGTAATTTGTTTCTTCCTTTTTCTAAAGATCCCAATTCCAGGTCTTTTAACCCTTTTACAATATTCAGTACTTCAATCACAGGTGGTTTAGATTTTGATTTCTATTTGGTAATTGCTTTTTTCCACCCAATAGATAGTAATGACATTTTCTACACAATGACCGCTGACTTCCTTCCAAGGGGGCAGCCAATCAGCAGTCCGAGTGTAGGTGTATTAGGGAGCCTCTGGTTCTGAGGTTCTAGATAGAACACTGCAAAATAGATGGCCTGAGTCAAAGTAACCTCTAAAACAATTCTGGTCATAAATGAGGGATTTTTTCTTAATGCAATGCTATCTGTAAGGAGGTCTAGATACGGTTTACTCACAATGACAACTTGCAAGTCAGATACTCTTCCTGCAGATGGCAGAACAATTAAGTAGTACTGTGAAACATATA
This sequence comes from Protopterus annectens, assembly GCF_019279795.1. NCBI lineage: Eukaryota > Metazoa > Chordata > Ceratodontiformes > Protopteridae > Protopterus > Protopterus annectens. The sequence continues at coordinate 89,645,486 of NC_056749.1, forward strand.
ATGTATGTTAATTACACCTTATTCCATACAATGTACATTGATTACACCTTATTCCATATAATAAGTAATTAATTACACCTTATTCCATATAATTAAAAATAAGTTATGTACTCACTATAACATTCCATCTGTGTTGTCGATTTTCGTTCATTCTTGACAGTTGGGATTGGTTCCGATACTCTGAACCGGCTTGGCCGTTATACAGCATGTGCCAGCCAAAGACTCTTGAGCCAAGTCTCTACCCACAATGCTCCTGTGTATATTACCTCAGATCGAGTTTACAAATTACAGCAAGATGAAGTATACAGAATAAATAAAAGGAAGCCATGTCCAAGGTAAATGCCCCAATGCCACTCCAGGACAAGGGTACAAACCTCCAGGAAATCTCAAAGGAGGGTGGGATGTCAAGAATGAATGAAGATAAACAACAATTTATTTAACATTTTTTTACCAGGAAAGTCCGACTGGACACACGTCCTTTTTCACTAGAGGCCCAGGGAGAAAAGCTCCATGAGTAACAGTAAATTTTCATGCATAAATTACAATAATCAAAAAAGTATAAAGTAAACAAAATGTAGTATTCACAAGAACATACACATTTGTTACATCTTGACAACAAAACCTAGGCTTTGAACATAGCTAGTAGTATTTATAGGTATGACTTATGTCAAGATACAAGGTTAAGACAGGTCGGTAGGAACAAAGGATTAAACACCGGGGGAGAAGTTGGATATGTTTTGGGTATATTGTGATGCATCAGAGCACTCATGAGGGGGTAAGTACAGGAACATAGCCATTTATTTAGATAACATTATGGTGAGTACATAACTTCTTTATCTGATGTTGCCAATCTTTGTTTATTCTTGACAGATGGGACAGAATCTGCAGCTACCAATACCCTGGGTGTCCTTATGGAAGGATATTCCTGAGAATTATAGAGCCAAAGGATGCTCTTCCCTTGGAGACTATATCCAATTTGTAATGAGTAATAAAGGTATGAGGCATTGCCCAAGTTGCAGCCGCACATATTTCATCTAGAGAGGCCTTGGAATGAAAAACAACTGAAGTGGCAATAGATCTGGTTGAGTGATCCCTTACAGGGGCAGGTATTTTATGACTGTTCCGTTCATAAATAAAGGTAACACAATCTCTTAGCCATTTTGATAGGATCACCTTAGAAACAGGTTTGCCTATCCTTGGTCCTGAAAAGGAGACAGATGGTCTGAAGTTCTACAAACCTTAGCCCGGTCAAGATAAAATCTCATCTGTCTGTGGACATCTAACAGATGGAGTATTCACATTTGTTTGAGAAACTTGGAAAGAAAACTGGTAAATGAATGGACTGATTGATGTTTGACTCAGAGACAACCTTAGGAAGGAATGAAGGGTTAGTGCTCAATGACACACTGTCTTTATGGAAGATTATGTACACTGGTTTTGCACAAAGTGCCTGTATTTCTGAAACTCTTCTGGCAGAAGTAATGGCCACTAGAAAGAGAGTTTTCCAGGAAAGAAACTTGAGATGACAAGTAGCAGCTGTCTCAAAGGGAGGTAACATTAACTATTGCAAAATGAATGTAAGATCCCATGGGGGTAACGGATCCTTGAATGGAGGTTTGATACACAGGATTCTCTTGAGGAACACTTTGAATAAGCAATGGGAAATTAGGTATTGCTCATTGCAAACACTGTGAAAATTAGAGATGGCTGCTAAGGTAACTCTAAACTTTTGAAGCAGCCACTCCCTGGTTGGAGAGTTTTGCCAGAAAATCTAAACTTTTTTCAACTAGGGCTGAGAAAGGATCCAAATTACTCTTAGAAGCCCAAAGAGAAAATCTTTTCCATTTACTGGAATACAATTTCTTGGTGGATGGTCTATGAGAAGCCAGAAGAATTTTTCGGACATGGGAAGTGATATTAAATTGCCTGGCGACTAACGGAATTGGAATAACCAAGCCATGAGCTTGAGGGAGAGAAGGTCCAGGTGTGGCAGCTTGGGGATGTGACAAGATCCAGAACTGTGTCCAGAATCCAAGGTTGATGAACCAAGTGAGGGCATAGGAAGGGAAACAAAACTTGCCTGGGCCAGAATAGGGCAATGAGGATTACTCTGGATCACAACCTGTGGGCTTTCTTCAGAAAAGGGGGAATGGGGGGAAATGCATAAAGGAGACCCGGGGCCAATCTAGGAGGAGAGCATCTCTTGGTGACTCTCCCTGTGGAGGGAGTAGGGCAAAGTATGCACTGCACTGCACTTGTTTACTGGAGAGGCAAATGGGTCGCAGCAAAGCTTGCCCCATCTGCGAAATATTTATTTTGCCAGTTTGGGATTTAGAGACCACTTGTGCCCAGTAGGATGTGTCTGCTCAACTTTTCCACTATCGCGTTGGAACTCCCGAGGAAGTGTGTTGCCACAAGAAAGCAGTTAGAAGATATCGCCCATTGCCAAACTCTGAGAGCTTCCTGGAAAAGGGGGTAGGGCTTGGTTCCCCCTTGTTTGCTGATGTACCTGACTATCAACATGTTGTTTGACTGGACTGCAACCATGCCTTGGACTGTTTTTCCCAGATAATGCCCCCCTACCCCATCTGGGAGACGTCCAAGGTCACCATGGTCTTGGGTTGAGGAGGAACAAAAGGTCGTCCCATAAGGATCTCTTCTGACTCCATCTACCAAGACAGATCTTTGTTGCAAGTTTCCGTTATCAATATCAGATGACTTAAGTGAGTAAGGATGGACCATTTCCAGGCTAAAAGCCACTGAAGTATGCCATGGAAACCAGGGTTTGAAGAACAAGAAAAGTGAGCACTTTTCATTTTGGTAAAATAGACTGGACTTGGCATCTTATCTTTTGTAGTTTGTAAAGGGGTAGAGAAGCTATGCAGGACACTGTATCAAGTCATATTTATTTATTTTTATTTATTTTACATTTGTTGACCGGGCTAGTCTAGCTGGAAACATGTCCTTTTTCAGTAGAGGCCCGGGGAGATAAGCTCCAAGACATGGTCTAAATACAATAGTACAAGTTCTAACAACATAGAAAAAATATCAATATACTAATAAGAATAGCAACTTTAAAAAGGAAATAAAAATCATCAACAATGGTATTAAGTAATTAATGGTACAGAGTTTGTAACAGGATATATTTTGAGGACAAAAATCATAAAACAGTGAAATTTCAGGTATGGAGACATAAGTCAGGTTAGGTCAGAGGTAAACAAAGGAAGTTAGGTGAGTAGTAATGAAGCAAAGGAGTTACTTAAGAAGAGAAAGTAAGAGGAGGATATCAAAAAAAGAAAAGGGGTAGATAAGAAAAATATAAGATGGAAAAAAGTAGCAGAGGCTAGTAAGCACTGGATAGGTTAGATAACTTAGTAGAGGTAGATGACTAGTCTGCTTTGGAGCAGGGGCATAGCCAGTGAGTTTTGAGGAGAAGTTTAAGTCTATTTTTAAAGAGAGATAAAGAGGTGAGTGAGGAGAGGTCACAAGGGAGAAGATTCCAGGATTTACCTACAGAATTAGAGAAAAGGGAATCCCCAGCTCTGTTGTTAGGTTTAGTGGTGTGGACTAGTAGTTTTTGAGATGAGCGTAAGGACTTCAGATTTGTATAGGGGGTGATTAGGGTAGATAAACTTGGAGTATTAGAAGGTTTATAAAAAATGTTGTGGGCAAGGATGAGTTGGTGAAATTTAATCAGGTGTTGTAGTTCTAACCATCCTAGCTGTTTTAGGTTAATGCACTGATGGGTTCGGAATGGGTTGCCTGTAGCAAATCGTGCTATGTTATTATAAGCCATTTCCAATTTGTTGAGGTTATTCTTGGAGAGATTAGTAAAAATGGGAGAGGCATAAAGGAGTGTAGAGATCAAATGTGTGTGGGCAATAGTAGTTTTAGCAGTGGGGGAAAGGAAGGGTTTTATCCTATAGAGGGTACCGATTTTTTTATTAACTGTCTTTATGGTATTATTGATGTGGATGTCAAAGCTCAGATTATTATCAATGGTGACACCGTAGTTTGGTGGTAGAGTCAGGAGATATAATAGTATCATTGGTAGATGTTACAGAGAATTGAAGAGGGGAGGACTTATGAGTAGGCGTGAAGAGGAGGAGTTTGGTTTTTTTAGAGTTCAAGATGAGGCAATGCTGAGAGAACCATTGTTCAACTATGTTGAATACTTTTTGGGTGAGAGCATAAAGGTCATGGGATGATGTAGGTCAACATAATAGTGTTGAGTCGTCAGCATATTGTATGCAGGTGGCTTGTGGGACAGCTAGATGAAGGTCATTAATAAATACAGAGAAAAGAAGAGGTCCAAGTATGGACTCCTGAGGGACTCCCAAGGTAACAGGTAGAAGGGTGGATAAAGTGTTTTGCCAAAGTACTGCTTGCTGTCGGTTGTCAAGGTAGGACTGGAACCATTTTATGGAAAGTGGGTCTAATGACAGAGATTTCAGAATGTTTAAGAGAATTTGGTGGTTTACCATGTCAAATGCTTTGGACAGGTCGATGAATAGAGCAGAAGAAAGGTTATTCAGGTTTCGGTGCCTGTTAATATAGTCAGTGAAATACAAGAGTGCAGTGGTGGTGCTGTGCGAGGGTCTGAAACCATGTTGACAGTTGGAAAGTAAGTTATTTTCAATTAGATGGTGGAGTAGTTGCTTATGGATACACTTCTCCATAATTTTAGCTAGGGGAGAAAGTAGGGCAATGGGGCGATAGTTTGATATTTCTGTGGAATGTCCTCCTTTATGTAAGGGGATTATGTGGGAGACTTTCCATAAGGTGGGGATGTAACCTTCAGTAAATGATCTATTGATCAATATGGAAATAGGATAGGCTATGGCCTTGGATGATATCTGTAGATATTCAGAAGGCAGTAGGTCTGCAGAAGGAGAGCATGGTTTCAGTTTATTCAAAAGGGTTTGAATAAATGAGGTTGTAACAGGTTTGAAATGAAAAGGGGGCAGTGGGGTTGAGGAGTATGAGGGTATTGTGAAGGTATTAGGTGATAGTTGACTGGCTAGTAATTGGATAGTATCTGTAAAAAAGGTATTGAAGGTTTTAGCTGTATGGATTGGATTATTCAAGTCTGTATTTTGAGGGTTTGGTGTAGTAGATTTACCTGGGTGGAGTAATTGCTTGATGCTAGCCCAGAATTTCTGTGGGTTGTTGTGAATAAGTTGTTGATATTGTAAGTAGTAGTTTTGTTTATCAGAGAGTATGGCCTTTTTAGTGTCATTCCTTAGCTTTTTAAATGTTAGTTGGTCAGTGGTGTTTTTTGTCATTCTCCATTTGGCCCAGTATTTATTTCTGATGTGAATTTTGTGTTTGGTTTCGCACGAAAGCCATGGGGCAGGCTTGGCCTTAATTCTTATAGATCTGGTTGGAGCATGGTGATTAAGGATGGCAAGGAAGGTAGAGTTAAAGAAGTTAACAGCTTCATCTAAAGGAAGATGTTTTAAGGGAGCCCATTTGCAAGCTCTAAGTTCAATTTTGACTAGATCAGGGTTACATTTCTCTTTGTATCCAATATGTCTGGTAGAGGTTGGGGTAGGGGTGTTGGCTTTATGTCTAATGATATAGGTGAGTGGTCACTAATGTCATCAGGGAGGGTTCCAGAGTCATAGTAGTGAGTGTGATTGTTAGTGAGAATCCAATCTAGTGTGTTAGCTTTCTTGTTAGATTTATTTATTCTGGTGGGGGAGGTAATGGTCTGGGAGAAACCATATAGGTTTATGTGAGTGGTAGGGAGGTTACTACAATAGGTATTCCAGTCTAAATTCATATCGCCTAGGATAATGGTTTCTTGAGGCAGGTGTTGGGATAGCCAGCAGAGGATATTTTCCAAGGTGGCTATGTTATTTCCAAGGGGCAGATACATACAGATAATATAGACTGATTTAGCATTGTTAAGTTTAAGTTTAGTAATGAGAATTTCTGTTTTGGAGTCCAGAGGTATGTTACAGTTGTAAGTGGTTAGTTGAAAGCCTGATTTAAATAGAATAGCCACACCACCACCTTTCTTAGCAACTCTGTCAAGCCTTAGGATATTATATCCAGATGGGATAATTTCATTATCTTTGATGGCAGGTTTTAGCCATGTTTCAGTTAGGCAAATAATGTCAAAGGCGTACACTTCTAGGAGAGCATGGAGTTGAGTTAATTTGTTGTTAATGCTACGTATGTTGAGATGAGCCAGTAGGAGTGAGTTAGATGGTCTTGCAAGGGGAGAATTGAGATTGATTAAGGTAATGAAGAGTGATAGGGGTTGCAGTTGGACATGGGTTAGGATGAATATCACCATCCTTTACTGTGAGAATTTGTAGTAGATGGCTTGGGATAGGGAGTTTGTTGTAGAGAAATAACAGTCTTTTGAGATACTGTGTATTATATTTAATGTGTAGTGTTCTATGATACTTTGATAGTAGGTAGCTAGGTGAGTATGTTATGTTTGCATGGTTATATAGTTGTGGTATGGATTGGGAGTTGGTTTGTTGTTTGGAGTAGTCAGGTTGTGGATATAATGGGTGCTCATATGAAGAGAGAAAATATGTAAAGGTTAGTAATGGTAGTAGTAAAACAATGAAACAGAGTTGAATTTCAAAAGAGATAGCTGAATAGGCCATTTGGAAAGATTAGTTATATGCTGTGACTGGGTAGGGAGGGAAGTGAAAAGGCTGGGAGTGTGTAGTGATAGGAGGGTGTGGTGAGTAAAGAGGGGAGTAGTTAGAGATGGGAAATGAATGAGAAATTAGCTAATGGGAAATGTGAACTGGGTATTGGGAAGAGGAAGAGGTGTGGTGAGAAAGTATAAGAGTAGGACTCCTGGGGGTGGGTGGGAATTTGGGGTAGGGAGGGGAGCAGAGTGGTAGGGTGAACGGAGCGGGTAGAGACAAGAGAGGACAGAATGTTGATAAAAACAATCAGTAAAAGAGTGTATGCTATAAGGTAGAGTAGTAAAGGAGGTAAGTAAAGAGAAATAGGGTAGAAGCGGGATAAGTATAGGGGGGGCTTAGTCAGTAAAATATAATAGCAGGATGAAGTGGAGTGTACTAGAGTATTCACAGAGAGGAAGTGGAGAATATTTAACCATGAAGCTTGGGCCAGAGGATAAAAAAAGGATAACTAGATGAGGTAGCAGGCAAGCTGAGAGGGGAGAGAAAAAACTGGGAGAGGGCACCACCTAGTGGTAGAACTCTAAAACTGCAGTGGGGATTCTGAGAGGACAGGCCAGGGATAAAGATTAATGGGCTGGAAGTGAGGTACAGCGTTTGTACACAGGAAGGGTACACAGTCTAAACGGGAAAAGCTGCTGGCTATCCTGGCTTAAAGTGACCTATTAGTCACCAACAATTAGTTGTAGCAATACTAGACTGTATTAGCAGGTTTAGGATAACAACATACTTTGCTTCCTTTCTTATACTTTGGGGAGCAGGATGGTAGTTGCTATGCTGTAACATCAGCTTGCAGTGGGTCCTTAGCCTTCAGGTCAGAGGAGTCAGATTCCCAAGGACAGGATATGGAGCTCAGTGAGTGGGTGCTTGATAGAAAAATAGGAAAGAAGAACAGGTACAGTGGATAAGAATGTGACTTAGTAAAGGACTTAACATTTGCTCAGCTAGTATAGTAACATACAACAACAGCAGAGATATATGTTGCGAGATTAAATAGTTAAACAGTATCTTTCTAGCAAATCTGAAATATTGGCAAAGGCAAACCTTATCTAACAGCAGTCAACCAAGTGAGCAGGATAATACATTATAATTAGCAGCAGTGTCATTCAACAACTGTAACAAAATTAAATTATTTAGTGAAATGAATACATAAGCTAATGAATACTTATGTAACCATAAATAACAGAGTAAGAAAAATAACACGCTTCCTCACCACTGAAAGCACATATAAAAACATTAAATGTATTCGCAGGGAAAAGGCCGGATATAAATAACACTAGCATAAAACACTATGAGGTGCAATTTGCTAGCATCACAGCATGGGAAGGTACAAACCGCTACTAGAATGCAACAGGGGCTAAACGCTAGGCAGCGTTTTGTAAAGGAGGTGATTGTGTGTGTAACTGCTCGCATTCAGGAGCATTTAGTTTAAATTAAGTGATTAAGTAACTAGTCTGAACATTCATCATTAACAAATCAAAAAGCATACAGCCATCCAGAGGTTTTGTGGAGTAGGTAGTATAATTAGCCGCTCGCTTCAGGAGCATCTAGTTAGAGTTATTTGCTAATTGAAAAACCAATATTTAACATAGCAAAACAAACAGCACTCAACCATCCAGCTTTAAGTGGAGGAGGTGATTGTATGTGTAAGCACTCACTTCAGGGGTGTTTATTTTGCATTATTAATTAACCAAATTGATCTACCTTTAACCTAAATCACTCAAAATAGCGATCAACCATCAAGCGTTATATGGAGGAGGCGATTGTAAGTGTAAACTGCTCTGCTTCAGGAGCATTATTTTAGGTTAATTTGTAAACAAACCGATCCAACATTTAACATAGTCTTTTAAGCAGCAATCAACCAACACAAAGAACAGTATAATCCTCAATCAGCTATAAAAGGACTTTACAGCTGCAGATATAATAATTGTGGGTGCAAAACTGGTTTACTACTCACTTTCAAAACAAACTGACTGTGGACCAGAACCTTAAATCATTTCTAAAAACCCAGTTGGTACTTAAAACCTCACACCAGAGACCAACGATGAAGAAGGTCTACCCCACGTAATACACACAGAATAGTGTTCACCACATGGGAATGATACACGCATTCAGTTAAAAGTGCGTTTGCTACAGGCACAAAAACAGTATACAATAGGAACAGAACAGAAATAACAAACAATGCAATCTAGCAGGTACAGAGGCTGTTTAAATGAACAGATAAGTAACAAAGATTGAACAGATAAGTAACAAAGATTGCAGTTAACTTACTTGAGACAGCTAAAGGCACTGGGGCCAGGGTAGCTCAGCAGCTTGGGCTTCCTAGGATATCAGAGAGGGCACCAGCCAAAATCACTGGAATTTATAGACTTGGGAGGGGAAATGAGGTAGGGAGAGGTGAGGAGACCTGGAAATAGGTAAAAGGATGAGAGGGGCTAGATCTACTGTGAAGGGGAAAGGTAGTAGATAAAAGAAAAATGAACAGGCTGACAAAGTTGTGCAGAGGTGAGCAAGTCAGGACCAACAGTAGGGTAAGGCAGAGAAATAGCGCACTGAGGTAGATATAAATGTGTAAAGAGTATAAAGTAATGGGAGTACTAAGGCAGAGACAAGAGAGGACAGAATGTTGAGAAAAACAATCAGTAAAACAGCGTATGCTATAAGGTAGAGTAGTAAAGGAGGTAAGTAAAGAGAAATAGGGTGGAAGTGGGATAAGTATGGGGGGGGCTTAGTCAGTAAAATATAATAATAGCAGGATGAAGTGGAGTGTACTAGAGTATTCACAGAGAGGAAGTGGAGAATATTTAACCATGAAGCTTGGGCCAGAGGATAAAAAAGGATAACTAGATGAGGTAGCAGGCAAGCTGAGAGGGGAGAAAAAAACTGGGAGAGGGCTCCGCCTAGTGGTAGAACTCAAACTGCAGTGGGGATTCTGAGAGGACAGGCCAGGGATAAAGATTAATGGGCTACAAGTGAGGTACAGCGTTTGTGCAGAGGAAGGTTACACAGTCTAAACGGGAAAGGCTGCTGGCTATCCTGGCTTAAAGCGACCTATTAGTCACCAACAATTAGTTGTAGCAATACTAGACTGTACTAGCAGGTTTAGGATAACAACATACTTTGCTTCCTTTCTTATACTTTGGGGAGCAGGATGGTAGTTGCTATGCTGTAACACCAGCTTGGAGTGGGTCCTTAGCCTTCAGGTCAGAGGAGTCAGATTCCCAAGGACAGGATATGGAGCTCAGTGAGTGGGTGTTTGCTTCCTTTCTTATACTTTGGGGAGCAGGATGGTAGTTGCTATGCTGTAACACCAGCTTGGAGTGGGGTCCTTAGCCTTCAGGTCAGAGGAGTCAGATTCCCAAGGACAGGATATGGAGCTCAGAGAGTGGGTGTTTGCTTCCTTTCTTATGCTTTGGGGAGTCATGTCCCAATGTACTCCAAGTCTTGAGTGGGGGACAGCTGAGACTTTTCGTAGTTCACTGTGATGCCTAGGGACTTGAAGAGATGCATAACAAACTGTAAGTTTTGAATCAGTAGATGCCTTGTGGGGGCAGTGAGGAGCCAGTCGTCTAGATAAAGAAACCCCTGTAATCCGTGTAATCTCACATAGGCCATGATGGCCACCATACATTTGATGAACACCCTGGGGGCCATGGTGAGACCAAATGGCAGTGCTCTGAACTGGTAATGACCGTCTCCCAGCCAAAAGCAGAAAAACCTTCTTGAGTGCTTGTCTATTTGTATGCAATAATGCACATCCTGAAGATCTATAGAGCACATCCAATTGTCATTCTCTAGAAAGGGGAGAACAGACTGAACTGTTACCATCCAGAATTGTGTCTGCTGGACAAACTTGTTTAGAAGGCTGAGGTCTAGTATTGCCCTCCAGTCCCCCATCTTTTTTGGCACTAAAAAGAATCTCGAGTAAAACCCAAAATCTAACTGGTCTGATGGGACTTCCTGGATGACTTTTTTGCAGCAGCCTTTGTATTTCTTTGGCAGCTTGATTCCTCTGATGGGGTGGAACATAGGGGATTTTTCTTCAAGAACGTGGGGTTATGTTGAAGGGGTTTACTGTAGACTCTGGCAATGATTTTCTGCACCCAAGAATCAGATGTTGTTAGTTGTCAGGCTGACAGATGCAGAGAAAGTCTTACCCAGAGGTAAGCAAGCAGGCCTCCTTTCAGGAGGGCTGGTAGGGCTGTCTAGAGAAGGAATCCCTGGACCCCTGGTTTCAGGGACCACCTCTGCCTCAGGGTTGGATTCTTCCATCTGAGCTCTCCCCTCTGTCTCGAGGGAGCCAGCCCCACATGTATCATGCAAAGGTCCCTGGGACTTCTTGAACCACATTTTCCCACTCCTCTGATTCCTGGAGAAGGATAGTTGAGGGTGTGGAAAAACAAATGTCCATGCCATCCTTTTCACACCTGGCTAGTGTGTCCTTTACTTTAGGGCCAAGAAGGGAAGATTCGTCAAATGAAGCATTGATGAAAGAAGAGTTGAAGGGCTTTGCAAAGTCACACAAGCACATCCAGGCACATCGCCTAATGGCACTGCTGGAACCTACTGCTCTGGTCATCCCTTCGACTGCATGGGCAATGAGTCACATGGAAGAGTTTGATATAGACTCCAGGGTGGCTAGCTGCAAGGCGACCTTATCTTGTACCTCGCTGGACACAGCCCCAGCTAGAGTTTCTGAAAATTCCTTAATCAGGTCTCTCTGGAGTCTAGTAAAATGTGCCATAAAGTTAAAGGACAAAAGTGCAAAGATCAATGAAGAGTACACCCACTTTCCAAACCTGCCCATCATCTTAGACTCCCAGTTAGGAGGATAAACAGAAGGACTCTCCTCAGCTAGTTCCTTTTTGGTGGCAGCCACTACCACCATAGCATCTACTGGCAAACCTTTTGCCCAATATTGGTAGTCTTCTGTTGGAGATAATATTTTGTCAGGTCTTGAGGGAATGGGGCTGTATGGCGTCAAGAGCCTTCAAAGCCTGGTGCGTGATTACCTTGACAAGGTTGCCAGTGGGTAGGGACACCCAGGAGGTAGATGGTCAGGCACCAAAAGCTTGAAAGTACACAGTTTCCTCACAGGATGGGTCTTGGGACTTCCAGTCACCCCTCTGTTTTAGAATGTTTAGGATATCTCTGAAGGAAACATCCTCAGGGGGTGACTGTGGGGAATCCTCCCCTTCATTGAAATTTGTGTCCTTCGTGACGGATTCTTCAGGAGAATCCAGATGCTTCCTCTTGCATGTCCTCTTTCAGGGGTGGCTCCTCAGTGGGAATAATGAATAACTAGACATCCACACGGCTGAAGTTGGGATAAAATCCAATTTAATAGTAGCAGCAATAGTAAAAAAGTGGTAAGCGCTTTTGTGGCAAACCCGCTTCTTCAGACCATAACAAAAATGCACATTTTCTAAAAGCCTTAAATACGACAAACCAGCCATTCAGATAAAAGATACCAAATCACATGATAACATTTAATGATGCAAGCCTCTTTTCTTTAAAGCAGGTTTTAAAGACACAGCATTATTAAGACCCGGGTATACATTAGCCCTCAGGTCTAATATCCATCTTAATTCTACATATTCTGTCTCATTAACAGTATCACCCTCTCTGATATTACTATCAACTATATGTAAGACCAAAAATTTGAAGTGGTGGGTGTCACCTAATTTAGACACATTTAGCCAATGCATTACAAAGTTTTTTATTACAGATATCATTAATATGTTCAAGCACTCTTTCCTTCAAGGTGCGATTGTTTTTTCCAGTATAGGACCATTCACACGCAGTACACTGTGCCCAATGCATTAAATTTGTATCAGTGCAATCAGCATAAAAATGAACTCAATTTCTTTCAAAGACCTAGGATGTATAACAGAAGCCACTGACCAAATATGCATGCAGGCACTACAAGAGCTACAGGCAAATGTGCCTCTACGCTCAGAGTATGTCCTACCAGGATAAGTCTGTTTATAACATAGGCGTTGCTTCAAGGTCCTATTTTATTTATTTATTTACATTTGTTGACCGGGAGTGTCCAACTGGACGTAGGTCCATTTTCAGCGGAGGCCCGGGGAGAAAAGCTCCACAGTTAAAAGAAACAGACAGTAGTTACTTTGGATTACATAGCGATTAATAATTTACATAGCAATTACTTACAACATATTTACAGATGAAGAACATAGTACATCAGTAGACAACTAGAATCATTATCTGTGAAGTACATAACAGACATTAACAAATGTTACAAGAAGTTGTTCCTGCTGTATAATAAGTACTAGGCTTATGAGCATCTGAGCTTGCTATATCAAGGTAGTTAGTGGAGTTATTAAATGCAAATAGTTTTCCACATCGGGTGTGCAGGGGGGCTACATATGGGTAATATGTTTCTGTATTCACTTGTGCTGGAATACAGTAAGTGTTGGTATCCTGTGTGTTTTCAGGATTTTGGGCTTTCAGGATTCTGCAGCGCTCCTATTTATACATATATACATATATATATATATATATATATATATATACATATATATCTCTCTACCTGACAACACCAACACCACAAAGACCATATATATATATATATATATATATATATATATATATATATATGATCTAGGTTATAACATAACACAACTAAGAACAGAACAGACAGACCCGTAATAACACATAACACAAACACTGACAATCATGAAAAGCCAAATTTCATATATATATATATATATATATATATACATACATACACATATATACAGATAGATATAGATATATAGATAGTAAGAGAAAAGGGAGAGTTAGGAAGATGAAAATTTTTAAAGCTACCTCAATAAAATCAGAAATTAGAAAACACTTAGCTGAGAGAAAGGCTGACGTGTCTTGCTGACAGAGCAGCAAACAGGCACTGTGGGTAGAGACTTGGCTCGAGAGTTTTTGGCTGGTGCGAGGTGTACAACAGCCGAGCTGGTTCTGAGGACCAGAACTGATCCCAACTGTCAAAAATAAACGAAGACTGACAATATCAGATAATTAATTACACCTTATTTCATGCAATGGACATTACTTGCACCTTATTCCTTATCGTGTACATTAACTTAATAGATAACTTAATAGATTAATAGATAACTTTTCCAATACAAAATGAAGATCCCAGGAAGCACCCACCTGTTTTCTAAGAGACCTAAGATGTATAACACTGTTCAGAAACAGTTTTACCATAAAAACTCATCCCCAAAGTCAAAAAATAACCTCTAAGCTAAAATAGCACACACTGACATGGAACTTCTGATATTGTGAAAAAATACTGGGTTGCTTAAAGGGGAAATACTGCTTTTAGTCATAAAATACAGAACTATTTTCTTAAAATGACAATCAATTCTAGGAGTCCTCTGTTGGAACTTCTCTAACAGAAATTAAGTCTGACGTCGATTGCTGGTCCTGTGAAGCCTCAGGTAATTCTTCTTGAGAAGGCAAGATATAATGAAATTTTCAGAACACTGACTGCTAATTTCCCTCCAAGGGCCCAGCCAATCAGCAGTCAGGAGTGCAGATGAGGAAGGGAGCTAAAACTTTGTGAAACTGTCCAGTTGTTGCATCCCAGGCAGGATAGAGACCATACTGCCAAAAAGGTCCTGTAGCAGTGAGAATGATAAAAATCCTCTATTGCCTGGGCCAAAAAGGAGTCACCACAAAGATCTTACTGTGTTCATTTATCATCTTTAGAATTACCCTGGATACTAGTGGAAAGGTATACAAGAACACTCCAGTCAAAGAAAAAGAATGCATCTGTTTTCTAGGCTACTAACAAGGAGTCCTGGAGCAAAAAATTGCTTTTGTTGTGAATGGAGACTAACAGTTCTAACTGCTGTGTTCCACACAGCCAAGTCAAAACTTGGAAGACCCCATGGTTCAATTCCCATTCTAGAGGGTTTGTTCTGGTCTTGCTCAACTTGTCTGCCACAAAGTTTTTGCTATGACCGAAAGTAAATAGCCTACAGAATGAGACTGTGCAAAAAAGTATGCACTCACCATAACTTTCCATCTGTGTGGTCCATTTTAATTCTTCCTCAACAGTTGGGTTCAGATCCAATCCTTGGATCTGACTGGGCTGTTACTATCGCTCATGGTGACTATAAAGCTCTTGAGCTTCTCCCTTATCCACAATGCACCAACCCCTAACATACCTCAGATCTTTGCTAGATTAGAATAAGAAAGAAATACTACTATCAATTTCTGGTTACAGAAAGCTATTATCTGGAGCTCTATGGAAGAACCAGAGGAGTTCTTAAAACAAAAGTTGTTGTGTGCCCACCATAACGTTTCATCTATGTTGTCCATTTTCATTCCTCCAAAACTGATGGGTTTGGATCCAATCCCTCAGCTCCACCTTGGCCATTGCTAAAATTCATGGCAACCAAAAACTTTAGAGCTTCTCCCTTACCCATAATGTACCAATCCCAATTAACTCAGATCTTGTTTGCTGCCTTAGTAGAAAGTAAAAGATGGAAATTATTAGGGAGAAGCTATATCTGAAACTTGTATAAAAATTAAGGACATATAGGTCCACTATGCACACATTCTTCCAGAACCCTTAAGGATGGGGGTTGGTGGGAGGGGAGTTGAGGAAGATTGAAAATGGACAACACAGATGGAGTACTATGGGGAGTACATAACTTCTTTATCTGTCGCCGCCAATTTTCATTCTGTCCTCATCTGATGGGAGAGAGTCCACAGCTACCTAATTTCCAGGGTGGATTCAAGGAAGGATATTCCTGAGCACCAGAGAATCAACAGATGCCCTTCTTGTGGAGACCAGATCTAATTTGTAAGTAACCCAAGTAGCTGCTGCACAAATGTCATCCATAGACACTCGGGATTGAAACACTGAAGAAGTTGCCATGGATCTGGTGGAGTGGGCTCAAATAGGTTTTGCAAGAGCAATACCCAATTTGTTAGACACAAAGGAAATGCAATTTGTTACCCACCTAGACAGAGTAACTTTGGTAACTGGTTTACCCAATATAGATTCTGCATATGGAACAAACAACCGATCAGTATTTCTGATGTTTTTTGTACTACATATGTAAAACTGTCTCTAAACATCCAGTAAATATTATACATATTCTCCTTTGTTAGAATATTTGGGAAAGAATACTGGTAAATTAATCGATTGATTTATACTGGATTCTGACACCACGTTTGGAAGAAATGATGGGTTGGTACACAAGGTAACTCTGTCTTTATGGAAAAAGTATGGAGGTTTTGAGCACAATGCTTGGATCTCAGAAATTCTTCTTGCCGAAATAAAGGTGAAAGATATCTGAGTTCGCATGTAGCCAAGGGTTTAAAGTGAGATTGTATAAGAGACTGCAGCACAAGGTTTAGATCCCAAGGGGAAGTAGGATCTTTAAAGGTTGGCCTTAAGAGTAGACTGCTCTACAAAAAAAACTTTGCTCAACTTAGGGGATGCTACAGAAGAACCATTTATTCCAACATGAAAATTGGAAATCGCTGCTAATTGTACTCTAACAGTAGAAGAACTAGCTCCTTCTTCAAAAAGATGCGCTAGGAATTCCAAGTTATTATGAATGGGGGCTGTGAAAGGTTCAATACTACATTACTGAGCCCCAAAACAAATCTCTTTCATTTACTGGAGTATAGTTTTCTGAAGGAAGGTTTATGGGAGGACAAAAGAATATGACAGACAAGAGAAGATAGCATAGGTTGTCTGGCTATTAATTAAACTGGAAGAACCAGGTAGCCAGCATGAGATTCTCTATGTCTGGATGTATAATGCCTGTTGGGTGAGACAGGTGGTCTGCAGATGGATCCAGAAATCAAGGTTGTTGAATCAGATGAGGCCAAAGTAAAGGAAACCAAATTTGTCAAGACCAATAAGGGGCAGTGAGGATGACCTTGAACTTAAGGGGCAATGAGGATGACCTTGCTCTTAAACCTTGCATCTTCCTGATGAAATTTGGGTAGTAACGGAGTGGGAGGATACGCATAAAGGAAACAAGGGGGGGCCAATCGTGAAGTAAAGTGTCTATTGGGGATTCCTCCTGTGGGGGAATAGAGCAACGCAGCTGCTGCATTTGTTGTTCATGGGGGATGTAAATAGATCACAGCAAGGCTGGTCTTAATGTCAGAAGATTTTGTTTGCAATCTTTTTGTTCAGTGACTATTCATGAGCTAAAAGAAATCACCTGCTCAATTTGTTTAGCACCACACTGGACTTCCCTGGAATGTGCATTGTTAAAAGAAAGCATTTGGAAGAGAGTTTGCCCAGTGCTGTACTCTGAGAGCTTCTTGACACAATGGCTAGGATTTGATTCCTCTCTGTTTACTGATGTACCAGACGACCAACATGTTACCTGACTGTACTGCAATTGCCCCAAAGGGAGAACAGTCTGAAGTGCCTGCAACGCTAATAGCAGTGCTCTCATCTCTAGGACATTTATATGCAACCTGGCCTCTTCAGGGGACCAGGTGTCTTGGACTGTCTTCCTCAGATAATGCCACCTGCCCCAGCAGGGAAGCGTCTGTGGTCACTATGGCCTTGGGCTGAGGGGGCATGAATGGACGACCTTGTAGAACCTGGTCTAAAAGAATCTACCATTTGAGATCTCTCTTGCAGATGTGAGTGATTCTTACCTCGTAAGACATATGTTCATAAACAAACGACCATTGAGCAGCTAATATCCACTGAAGAATTTTCACATAAAACCTGGCAAGTGGTACTAACGTTATTAGTGCTGCCATTGATCTCACATCCTGAAGGACAAGTCGAGCTGAAACTGAAGTGCTGACGATTATCTTTATGTCTTGGAATCTTATAGTCTGAACTCTCTGTAATGGAAAGGAAGCAATGGTTGTTTTGTATTGAGAATTGCTCCTATAAACTCTAAACTCTGAGTTGGTTGCAGATGAGATTTGTTGTAGTTTATGGTTGTCCCCAGAAGAGAACAAGTCTGCAGAACTTGGTCTCTTGCACATATAAGTTGATGCCTCGTCTGAGCTGTAATGAGCCAGTTGTCTAGATATGGAAACACACTGAATCCTTGCAGTCTCAGGTGAGCTGCTACTATTGCCATGCACTTAGTAAACACCCAATGACTTGTTCCCAGCTGGAAGTGCAAGTACCTTCTGGAGTATCAGTTTGTCTTTATGTGATAGTACATGTCTTGAAGGTCTACAGAGCACATCCAGTCATCCTTGCACTGAAAGGGGAAAATAGGCTGAACCATGACCATTTGAAACTTGGCTCTTCCAGGATTGGTCTCTAGTTCCCTGTTTTCTCTGGCACGAAAAAGAACCTTGAGTACGTTTCGGATTTTATCTGGTCTGGCAGGACCTCCTGGATGACTCTTTTCTAGCAGCTTTTGTACTTGAATTGCTGCTTGTTCCTTCTGACTGGGTGGAACAGCAGGGATTTTCCTTGGGATTGGGGAAGAAAGGGAAAAGGGTATAATACAGCCACTGTAAATAATCCTGTGCACCCAAGTATCTTTTGTTATATCTAGCCAGGCTCTCTTGTGCAGGGATAATCGTCCCCTGTCTCCAGAGGTAGAAAATTGGGCCTCCTTTCAGGAGCACTGGTAGGTTTGTCAAAGAAGGAGTCTCAGGAACCCTGGTTCTGTGGGCCACCTCTGCCACAGGGGTGTCTCCGTCCACTGGAGTTCCCTCCTCTGCATCTGGGGGAACCTCCTCCACGTGCCTCTGGAAAAGGACCCTGGAACTTCCTGAATCACATTTTTCGATCACCTCGTTGATTCCTGGAAAAGCTTCACTGAGGAACGGAAAAATGCACGCCCATATCAGACAGAGTCTTTCCATATTTTTCACACCTGGACAGTGCATCTTTTACTTTGGGGCCGAATAAAGATGTTCCATTAAAAGGAACACTGATAAAAGAAGACTAGAAAGGCTCTGCAAACTCACAGAGGCATATCCAGGCAGGTCTCCTTATGGAAATGCCTGAACCTGCTACCCTTGAGGTTCCTTTTGCAACACATGAGATCAACCTCAAGGATGAATTGAACATGGACTGAAGAGTCATCATCTGAGAAGTAACAGATGCCTGAACTTCATCAGAAACAGCACCTGAGAGGTTATTTGATAACTCCTTGATCAAATCCCTCTGTAGTCTAATAAAAGTGTGGTAAATAGTTCAGAAACCTCAAAGAGAAGGCCGCTTAAGCACAGACATGCTTCCCAAATCTGTCCATTGCCCACAACTCCCTGTTGGGGGGATGAACAGTGAAACTTTACTCAGCTAGTTCCTTTTTGGTAGCCTTTGCAATGACCATGGCATCAACGGGAACTCCTTTCCCCCAAAACTGTCTCTCTGCTGGTTGATGCCGTTACCCTATCTGGTTTGAGAGGAATGGGCAGCTCTATGAAGTCAGGGTCCTTCCTCACCCACAGTGAGATCAAGTCAAAGATCGGTGGGCAGAGTCACCCAGGAGGTAGGGGGTCTAATACCAAAGGCCTCCAGCAGAACAGATTCCTCAGACATAGGGTTGCCGGACATCAACCAACTCTCTCAAGGGGACCCCTTTGCCTTCATCAAAATGACAGACTTCTCCAGGGAGTCTGTTTCCCTCTTACACGTCCTCTTCTAGGGGACCTCCTCAGTGGGGTGCTCTGGGGAGGTATCAGAAGAGGAGATTATAATTCCCTGGGTGGGAGCCTGGGGTTTTGGTACTGGCTGTCCCTGTGGAAGGAGATGGTGAAGCTCTGAGTGCTGAGACATCATGGCAGAGGACTTATGATCCAATGGGGAAGGATCCGTCAGCACTGTCGAAGCAGAAAATACTCTCTTCGCAGCCTCAAAGGCAGAGCAGCCCGGAGAGAGAGAGAGGATGCTGGATCAGAGAAGACAAACTTCTGAATCGTAGGCCTCCTCTGCTCCTAGGGCAAAACCCCCGAGGTGGAAGCAGGAGCCAAGCTATCCAGTGCTGAGGCTCCAAGGTGCAGAGACAGCTCCAAGAGCTTGTGAGTTGAATGGAACACCTTGGATCCGACATTTAGACTATGGGTCCCGGAGTTCTCTGTGTCTGATGGGACCACAGCCCTCAGAGAAGATCTAGGATTAAAGGATAAAGTTATCTTCAGATCCAAGCCAGATGGATCTGGATGACTCAGATCCAAAAACTCTGAAGCTATAGGAGTCTGAGGAGGAATCTGTAATGGGAGAGTAGTAGATTTGAGGATCTACTGACCCAGATGGGCAGGAGACAAAGGAACACCAGTCTGGCTCTGAGCTAAGAGAATCTTCTTCACCAGTCTCTCCATACCATCTTCTGTAAGGCTACTGGAACATAAGTGGAAGAGCAAGTGAATGGAGACCTAGGTCTTTCTAAGAATGGAAAAAGTACTCTGTCAGGAACTGGTTCCAACAAAGGACAGTACCTAGTTCTGGGTAGAAATCTGGTAGTCTGAAGGTCAGATTTGGATAGCATTAGATTAGATGAAGTTGGATCCTAGGGCTTTGACTTCATCGGATCTAACTGAGAAAGTCTCGGATCTGATAAATTTTCTTTAAGAGAATCTTGCAGTTTTGCCTTTTTCGATCAGGGGTTGAGACTGGGTCCTTATGAGACCTCTTCCTCGAGGAGTATGAAGCTGAGACGGAAGACATAGGAGAGGATGGCGTTTTAATTTCAGCAATTTTTGATTTAGAGGAAGAAGAAAGTACAGGCACTTTGGAAGAAGAGCAGAGGTGGAAAGGGCATACACATGAAGATTTGTCCAACTGAAAGAAAAGCATCCACTTTCCAAAGCTGTGTGATGAAACCCCTTTGTGCAAAACTTTGGGTGCTGTTGTGGAGAAGCGAACAGATCTACAGATCATGGAGTTCCCCCCCCATGATTGTGTCAATTTCTGAAATATCCAGTTTCCACTTTTCACTGTAGATCCATTTGTTGTCTGCTTTAAATTGCTTACAGAGTTTAAGGAGTTTCCTGTGTTCCTTGCCCTGAAAAGCCTGAAGAGTTAGTTGTGAAGCTCCATAAAGTCTCCATTGCCTGCATTGCTTGCCTGCATAGAGGATAAGAATGTGTTCCCCTGATTTGTTACTGTACATTAATATTGTCATTAGAATCAACACCTGAATCAACTGGAAGAATGAAGAAGCAACTCCTTGAAAGCCGCCAGCTGGAACCGGACTGCTAACATCTCCCTTAGATGTGATATGTAGATGCTGTAGTCTGGCAGGCCACTTGTCTTTCCCCCAGCTTCCATTTAGATGGTTTCTCCCAAGCAATGTCCGCATCTGTCAGCAAAATACCGCCTCTGGCGGGTCACAGAGAGTCCCTTGTTTAGGTGACATTCCTGAGCCCACAAAAAATTTTTTGAAGGCAAGGACATTTGAATGATGACCAGTGTCCCTGGCAGTGCTACATTCATACATTTTGATATACCATTGCAGCAGCCTATATGCAGGAAGCATTTGAAAAGCAAGTGCCATACAGATGCCATGAACCCCTATGCTTGAAGGGACTGTCCTGCAGTCAGCACGGACTGATAGAGATAGTTGATGGAAGTAAAGGGATAGACTCTTTTGTTTGTCCGGGGTTAAAGGCCATCTGGGCTGCTGTATTCCAGAGTCTCCCCAGAAAGCAGGTGTCTTCTTTGGGTACGTACTAGATTTTATTTCGCTCACAGAATAATTCTAGGCATCTGTGCAACGCTATAACATATATTCCAGATGCTGTAGAGTCTTCCTTTCTTTCTTGAGAATCAGGCAGTCGCCCAAGTAAGGGAGATAGATTTGTCCTTCCTTTTAGCCTGAAGTAAGCTATCACTGGAGCCAGAAACCTTTTGTGAATACTCTAAGAAGGGATAAGCCAGAGGGCGCTAGAGAAAATAATGAGAATTTCCAGTCTAAAAACGCAGATACTTCCTGCAACTAGTCTAGGTAGCACATGAAGGTAAGCTTCCTTGAGATCTAGTAAAGTTACAGTCCAGTGATCTAAGCAGAGGTAAAAGCTGTTCTTTGATCAACATCTTGAACTTGAACTTGGGAGATAAGTGATAAGAAATGGAAATCCAATAAATCCAAAATTGGTCTCCACGTTCCCCTTCTTTGGTACTAGAACAGGCTAATAAAACCAGGCCCCTTTCTCTGACAGGACTGGCTGAATGGCCCCTATTTGGAGTGACAGAGAAATTTTGTTGAGGCTCTCTTTCCTGTGGGCCTTGAAAAGGGGGCATGCCTGGAAAGGGGCAACAGGTGGAAATTGAACTCCTAAACCCCAATGTAATGATACAGAACACCCATCTGTCTTGAGTAATTAAGAAGTACTTTCTTTTGAAAAGGAGGAGTCTGGTGAGAATCTGGAGCTGCCAGGCCAGACCCATTGGCAGAAGAAAGGCAGGTCTGAAAGTCTGCTTGTTTAAAAGGATTGACTGTTGCCCCTTTAAAAAAGTCTTCTGAACCCAACTCCTGTTCTAGGCCTGCTACTACCTTGAGCTTCAGTTCTACCTTCCACGCCTAGACTCTACCCTAGACTGGGAAAAATAAGCAGGATATGTCCATCCCTAGTAGGCCAAATTTTACTAAACTTTTGGCTGCACCCATAAACTTAGACTAACAGTTTGCATAGACTAAAGTTTATTCCACATAATTTTCTAAAACATCCTTCGGCTAAAAACACACAGGACTGTAAAGGAGCATCCAAAAATCCTTGTCTTAACATGCTCCCTCGGCATGCACTCCCTCAACCAGAACTGCCTGCTAAGATGCATACTAGTGGGCACTACTCCTCGAGGAGGCCTGTACAGCATCAAAACCACATTGCAAAGAATGCCACCTTTTCCTTACTTGTTCAGACACATGAACTAAATCCAGCAACATGTTTTACACTCAATTTCCGCCAAAGCATCCACCTTAGATTTCCAGTTGTGAAAGGAGATAATTTTGATGATTTTAGCATGTGAAACTGACACCAACGCCTCATGGCTACAGTGGCAGACCACACTTTCTTTTATCAGTGGGTCCACAGTTTACCCTTTGCCTCTTTATCAGTACCTTACAGGGATTGAGCTTCAGTTTCGGGTCTGCACCTTTTAGGTCCCTGGAGAGCAGGAGGTTCCTAGGATCAGGGTTCAGACCTTATGAGCTTCAGGCACCCTATAGTACTCTACTGTGAGGTAAATAACAGGAGCAGGAGGCAAAAGAATCAGGAGGAGTGCAGCTCTGCAAAACATCTTCAGGAGGTAATCCTGGCCTAGGTATTTTAAAGGGCCTATGCTGGGGTAGAACAAGAATCTCCCAAGCCTTTTCCTGAAGGAGAGTAATCTGTAGAGGTGGAATCATCATAATCAGAATCAGAATATGGAATGCACTCCCCTCAGGAAATGAGAAATAAGGAGGAGGCCTCTGAACATCAGAATCAGATCCACATCAGGCCTCACCCTAAGGAGGATGAAAACTCAGATCTTCCAAGAGAAGACCTGCTAGAAGCCTCTGAACACTGTTTAAAAGGCATCAAACTAGGGTTCCACCCTGAAGCTCTTAGGAGAAAGGGCATAACCTGCTTAATCATAGTAATCAAATCTGAAGGCAAACTAAGCATATGTCTAAAGGAAGCCAGGAAGAAGAGGAACCTCAAGCTCCCACTGAAGCTAAACTTGGCCTACCCTGAGAAGAAGTTTTGGAAACTGAAGGAGACTCTGACTACCTTGGGAAGAGAACTCAGAACAGTTCTGCCTGAAGCCCTCAGCCTGGTTTACCGGCGTCTCTGGCAAACATCCTGTAACAGTAAAGTCTCTGCCTGAGACTCCCAAGAAACATCTGGTAATGACTCTGGCTCCACTGAGCGCTCTAAAGAACCCTGGTCCGACCTGGCCGGTTCATCAACCCTAGGCTTCGCTGTTTAGTCCTTGGCGGCTGCCACAATCTAGCGTGGGGCATCCACATCCTTACGCATTTTATAATTGCAACGCTTCCTTAACACAAAGGTATTTCCAGTCAAACCTTCTCTCATTTCACTTTCGTGTTAAACCCAGTACGCATCCAACAAAAAAAATCCAAAATACCTATAGAGGCCACTAAGGTATGTCTGAAACTGAACATCCTTCCGATATAGCTTCCCCAAAGGAAGAAGAAAGAAGACCTTTTAGGATAAGCTTTTTTTTCATCCCATCAATGCACGAGGATTAAAAGCATGACAAATTAAAAAATCATCTTGTAAATGGAGGGGACAAAAAGTGTGTGGCTATGAGGAATTGGCAGCTTGTGCCCACACTTTGTACATTTTTTATAACCTGCTGGTTTAGCTGCCATCGTTAAAATCCTAAGACAGAAAAGTTTTTTTTGGTAGGGAAATATGAGAAAGGAGAAAATATATAGAAATACCAATAATTGTAACTAAACTACAATGATAATATGTAAGACTTGCAGAAGAAATTCTAGGATTAATAAAGAGATAGCAAACAATTTATAAATGAAGGTAAGGGATAGTAATATAAGAGGTTTTTGAAGAAAAAACAGAAATATACACTTATCGCACTAATGCTTGAGAGAGATGGAAGACCAAGTCTTTTGCTTGAAGTTGCAAACGAGATGTGGGGTAATTGGGGTTGGTGCATAATGGGTTAGGGCAAAGCTTGAGTGTTTTTGGTTGCCATGAGCTTCAGCAATGGCAGAGACAGATCAGAGGGATTGGATCCGAACCTATCAGTTGAGGACAGAATGAAAACTGGCAATCAGATCTCTCTCATTCTTCCTGAAATCTTTATTGAATGGTTGGGGTTGGTGGGAGGGGAGTTGAAGAAGAATGAAAATGGACACTACAGATGGACTGTTTTGGTGAGTACATAACTTCTTTATCAGATGTTGTCAATTTTCATTCATTCCTCAACAGTTAGGACAAAGTCCTCAGTTATCTGAAATCCCGGGTGGACTCTTAAGGAAGGATATTCCTGAACAGAGTTGAGCCAAAGGCTGCTTTTTCCCTTGAGACCAGATCAAGTTTGTAATGAGTGATAAACGTATGAGGATTAGTCCAAGTTGCAGCAGAACATATGTCATCCTGACGAAGTTGCCATGGATCTAGTCAAGTGGGTTCTTAAAGGTTTTGGTAATGAAATACCCAATTTACTGTAGAGAAAAGATATACAGTCAGTAAACCATCTTGCCAAGGTTACCTTTGCAACTGACTTACTAATTTGGCATCCGCAAGGTTACCTTTGCAACTGACTTACTAATTTGGCATCCGCAAACGAGACAAACAGTTCATCAGATTTTCTGCATTCTTTTATCCTATGTAAATAGAAATGTAACTGTCTTTGAACATCTACGAAGTGCAACATACATTCTCCTTGATGATGATGGATTCTGACACCGCCTTAAGAAGGAAAACAGGGTTGGTTATGTAATATTACTTCATCCTTATGAAAAATCAAGTGGGGAGGTTTGGAGTACAATGCTTTAGGTTCAGAAGTTCTTCTAGCAGAGGTAGTGACCACTAGAACGATAGTTTTTCCAAGTCAGAAATTTAAGATCACACTTTGCTGCTGGTTCAAAGGGCAAATGAGTTAAGGCCTGCAATATTAAATTCAAGTACCATGGTGGAGTATGGTCTTATAAGGTGGTCTCAACAGAAGTGAACCTCTCAAGAAGGCCTTACAAAGCTTACACGAAGTCAGGGAAGAATTCTCAAATCCAATATGGAAGTTAGATATTTCTGCCAACTGAACTCTGATGTTTGAAAAGCTAGCTCCTTCATTAAAAATGTTGCCAAAAATTCAAACACACACTAAACAGGGGCTGAAAAGCAGTCAATATGTTTCTGACACACCCCAAAACAAACCTCTTCCATTTATTTCTGTAAAGTTTCCTCGTAGAAACTTTTTGGGAAGATAAAAGTATATGATAGACAGAGGAAGACAGCACAGCATGTCTGGCTATTAAAGGAAGTGAAGAAACCAGACTGTCAGCTTTATGTTTGAGATGTCCAGATGAATCATTCGTGTTGGGTGAGACAGGAGGTCTGGATTCAGGTTCAGAATCCAAGGTTGGTAGACTAGATGAAGCCAAAGAAAGGGGAACAAAATCTGTCAAGGCCAGTAAGGTACAATGAGGATGACCCTGCTCTTCAACCTGGCAGCTGTCTGCAGAAATTTGGGGATCAAGTGAGTCAGGGGATAAGGATATAGGACACTGGGGAGGAGAGCAACTGTGGAACAGAGTGTTCTTCAGCGATTCCCCTGGTGGAGGAACCAGGTCAAAGAAGCTGCTGGACTTGCTGCTTAAGAAACAAAAAGATTGCAGCAACGCTGGCCCTACTGATGGAAAATAATTTCTGACACTTTGTTGTTGAGGGACCACTCATGAGGTAGTAGAATGGACCTGCTCAGCTTGTCTGCTATCATGATGGACTTCCATGGAATGTGTATTGCTATCAGAAAGCGGTTGGAAGAGATCGCCCATTACCACACTCTGAGGGCTTGTTGGCATCTTCCATATGAATCGCAATAGTCCTTGAAGTGAGAGTCTTAAAATGCTTGCAACACTATGAGCACTGCTCTCATTTCTAGGACGTTGACATGTATGTTGGCCTCTTCAGGGGACCACGTGCCTTGGACTGTTTTCCCCAGAAAGTGCCCCCTCCCCAATCTGGGATACGTCTGTGGTCACTATAGCCTTGGGCTGAGAGAGAACAAAAAAATTTACCACCAAAGATGCCTTTTGCATGCTTAAGTGATTTTTATTTGGACTGACTTGCATTGATAAAGAATCGACCATTGAGTTGCTAGCATCCAGTGAGGAATCTTGCTAGAGGAACTAAAATTACGACAGCTGACACTGACGCTAGGGTTTACAGTCTGCAACAACAAATGCCTGAAACTCAAATGCAGAATCAATCATGCCAAAATTGTTGTACTGTCAATTGTCTTCTCGATCTGGAATCTCTGTTCTTGCAAGAGGAAATGAAGCTGCTAATGATACCACGCTGAAAACTGTTCCTATAAACTCCAGTATGTGAGAAGGTTCTGAGATTTGCTGTAATGTATAGTAATTCCTAGAAGGAAGCAAGTTTGAAATACCTGACCTCTCACTCTTATGAGTAGATGTCTGGTTGGGGTGGCAATGAGCCAGTCGTCTACATATGGAAAGACCCAGAATCCCAGCAGTCTCAAGTGAGCTGTGGTGAGACCAAAGGTCAGGGCTCTGAACTGGTAATGATTGGCTCCCAGCCGGAAGTGCAAGTACCTTCTGGACTGTCTGCTCATTTTTATGTGATAGTACACATCTTGAAGATCTGTTGAGCACATCCAGTCGTCCTTGCCCAAAAAGGGCAAAATGGACTAAACCACAACCATCCAAAATGTTGTGTGTTTAACTGAAATGTTCAAGTTGCTGAGATCAAAAAGTTGTCTCCAGTCCCATTTTTTTGGCACTAAAAAGAATCTTGAGCATGTTCCAGACTCTATTTGGCCTGGCTGACCTCTTGAATGACTCTTTTCTTGCAGCTTTTGTATTTCTAGTCCTGCTGCCTTCCTATGATCGAGTAGAATTGTGATGACCCCACTTAAACCCAGAGCAGTAAATAAGGAGCTTCAATCCTTACTACTGTCTCCAGTAACGGAGTGTCACTGAAAGCTTGGATAAAAATACACAATTTCCCCTAAAAGTACACCTGGAATAGGCTCCAAACCTGGGATTGGACTATATGTTTCACTTCAGGTCCCCAAATGAGTCTTCATACTAACCACTGCAGAGCACTGTGTCTCAGTTCCAGGTATATGACACACTCACTCTTAAATATTTGAGATTCACACATACAAACACTCTTGAGAAAGCCTGGCACAGATTTACCCAATATGTTCTCTTTCCCAAATTACAAGGTAACGGCTGCCACCAGTCAAATACCACAATACCCTTCAAAAGGGGTATTCAATTATATTCGGTATAATAAATGCTGATATAAATGGTAGCATGTAGTCAAAGCAGTAAGGCTGATGTTATCACAATAAGCATAAACATTCTCAGGTTACCAAAAGTACTTCTAAATAATTAGCCACAATAAAAGGTAGTAAAATATTTAATAATAAATAAAATGGTTTAAAACATGTACACAATGAATATCTGATTTAAAAAAAATACAGCTTCCACACAGGAATTATGAAAACAACACTATAGGATAGGTTTCAGACAGATTCTATATTTCCCCAACAATCTAAAGATTAAATGATGCTGTCTAATCTAATTAACGTAGCAAGGCAAGACGATACTCTGACTTCTGACAGACAATATAAGAATTTATGCTCACTCTTTAGGCTGTTGTCTGGTCCTCAGCGACTGGAAAAACTCCTACGGTTATTGCTGAACAGCTCTGGAAACAAACTTAGTGATGACTACTGATCTGGAAAACAACCAACTACTGAACAACAACTAAGCAACTACAACTGTACTTTGACTCAGAACCTGCTTTTATAGCAGAAAGCCATTATAAGAATTCTACTCAATCACATACGACTTTAAAAAGTAAACAAATCAGCTGCTGTGGAGATTCTATTCCTTTCAGCTCTGGCACATAATGACATCACATTTAGGTCAGCTGACTGGCATAACCTACATTCAGAATTCCATTTAAAAAAATTGTACATTTGATCAGCCGAATGTCATACATAAATCAAAGTAATAGTCAAAAAACAAACTTATTTACAAAAACTACAGCTAGTCATGCTGGCATATGTAATACAGGGTAATTTACAATTATTTACAAGTATTTACAAAACTTCAGCCAGTCATGCTAGCAGAGATAACAATATACAATATCCTCACAAGAACATTGGTAAATTTGAATGAGGATGGAGGTGGGAAGGAAAAGGGAATTATATAACCTTTGGAAATAATCTTCTGCACCCATAAATCTTTTATGATGTCTAGCCAGTTTTTCTGGTGCAGAGGTAAACTTTGGTTTTGCAGACCACTTTTCTCGCATTGGTGGCGTCTTCCATTTGAGTTACCCTCTGTCTCTGGGGGAACTATCTCCATGTGGATCTTGGAAAGAAACCTGGAAATTTTTGAACCACATTTTCCCGTCCTACCCACTCGTTCCTAAAGAAGGACCTTTGACGGGGTCGAAAAATATACTCCCTATGCAGAGGGTCTTTCCATATGGGAGCAGGAAAGGTGCCTCCTTTACTTTGGGGCCAAATAAAAAGGTTCTGTCAAAAAGAGCACTGACAAAAGAGGACTTTAAGGGCTCCGCTAAGTCACACATGCACATTCAGGCATATCTCCCTGTGGAAATGCCTGAACCCACTGCCCTTGAGGTGCCCACAGCTGCATGAGAGATAAGCCTCATGGACTAATTTGAGATTGACTGAAGGGTTGCCAACTGTGAGGCCACAGAAGCCTGAGCTTAGCAGTAGTGGGCCAAGAAAGGGATTTTAACAGTTCTTTAATCAAGTCCCTCTGTAGTCTTGTAAAGTGTGCCAGATAGTTTAGCGATCTAAGGACAAAAGCCACTGAAGCATAGACACACTTCCCAACTCTGTCCAAAGCCCTAGACTGTCTGTTGGGGGATGGACAGTGGAACTCTGTTTTGCAAGTTCCTTCTTAGTGGCAGTCAACACAACAAACTCCTTTACTCCAAAACTCCCTTCCTGCAGGTGGTGCCAGAATCCAATCCCTTCTCTTGGGGATTGGTTTTAACTGAGTCAGGGTCCTTCCACACCTGCTTAGAAATGAAATCAATGAGCTCACTAGTGGGTGGAGTCATCCAGCAAGTACATGGGCCAGATCCAAACACCTTCAGGAGTACATATTATTCCGGAGAAGGATTGTCAGAGGACCAACCACCCTTTTGTTTAAGGATCTCTAGGATGTCTCCAAATGAGACGTCTTCATCCCCTTCATTGAAATCGGTATCTTCAGTAATAGACTCATGTGGGGAATCCAAGTACCTGATCTTGCACTCTTCCGAGGTACTTTGGTGGGATGTTCTGGAGAAGTACCAGAACAGATGCTGATACTCTGCTGGGAAGCCTGGAGAGTTTGGACTGGCTATCCCTGTGGAGTCTAATGTTGAGGCTCAAGGTGGAGAGACACAAAAGATCCCGAAAGGAGATCTGAGAGGGAAGAGACTGTCTTGCTGAAGCAGAGAAAACTCTCTCCACCACCTCAAAAGCAGAATGTCCCAGTGAGAATGAAGGCAATGAAGCCACGCTTCTGCCCCATCGGCCCCATCTGCCATAAAGGCATTCCACTCGAGGCAGAGGTCGGAGCCTAGCTGTCCAATGCTGAGGCTCCAAGGGATAGAGATGACTCTGACAAATTCAGAGTAGACTGCCAAGACCTCGGAAATGGCAGGGAAGCTACTGCTCCACAAGTCATCTGGCTCTGAACTCATCAAAGCCAGGGCACTCAGAGAAATCCTCATATCTGAAGATAAAAATATCCTCGGATCCAACAAAGATGGTCTTGACAAACTCTGATCTGAGAGCTCAAACTGACTGCTGGATTGCAGAAACAGACGACAGTTGAGGTGTACAGCAAACCAAGGCTTCCTGAACCAAAGGGGTAGGAATCAGGAGAACCTCTATGTGAATCTGCACTGAGAAAAATCTCATCATCCTATTCACATCGGCTTCAGTTAACACTCCTGACAGAACGAGAGGTTACAGAAGGTGATTTTGAATGATGTCTTTCCAAAAATTGAGATGGGACCCTAGACAGCATTGTGTCAATGGTCGGTGAATACTGAGTTCTTGGAAGAAGCCTTACATCTGATGAACTTGGATCCAAATAAGTTTCTGGTGATCCAGGAGCCGGATTCAATAAGGAAGCCTTCGGGTCCATCCTATGCCTCTTTCTTGGAGGTTCCGTTGATGATGAGTGTAAGATCCAGACAGACTCAGGGACTTTTTTGAAGTCTCATTAGAAACAGTTTTAGGGGGTGTTGGCCCAATAATTGCTTTCAAAAAGGCAGAAGGTAACAAACCTTTTAATGCCAACTTGTTCTCATGATCAGCAATAGCTACGGATTAAAATTTTTACAAATAAAACAATCTATGTTCAGGTGGTCTGGACCTAGGCAATAAACAGACAAATCATGTGCGTCTGACACCGGAAGCGTATGATCCCATTTTTTACATTTCTTAAAAGCCAAAGGGCCTTTTTCAGACATATTCGAAAATAGTAAAGAAGAAAAATAGAAAAGATTTTTTTTTTTAAATAAGGATAAGAGAAATAAGTGCAAGAGAGGAAAATTTACCAATAACAGTATGCAAGAGTACGTTAAAAAGTATAAAGAAAAAGTTAAACAGAAAAAGTAGAAATATCAATTAAAATATTAGCAATGGTATATATAAGGGATACACCAAGTGTAAAAGATATACAGGGAAAAATTACAAAGAAAAACACATCTGAAAATAAGCTTGAGAGCTCAGATGACCACATCTATTTCACAAAAGTGACAAACGAGATTTGAGGTATGTCAGGGGTTGGTGAATTGAGGTCTATATTAAATCAGTGAACGCTTAAAATAGCGAGCGCTGATTTATCTACCCTTTAAAAGAGAAAGCTTGAAATCCCGAAGACACGGAACGGCAATTTTTTTTCCCCAGGGAAATAAAATCGCTGATCCACAAAAAAGTTCAAAACACTAAATAAAGTGGGGGGTTGTGCCCCCCCACACCCCCCCCTACTTAAATATACCAACTCAAAGATCACACCACAGTGGTGGAAATGGGAAAGTCCCAAAAACGGCCCAGCGATTTTTTTTCCCTAGGGAAAAAAATCACCGTTCCATGTATTGAGGATTTCAAGCTTTAGCTTTTAAAGGGTCGATAAATTAGAGTTCGTTATTTTAACCGTTTACTGACTTAATATAGACCTGGTGAATTGTGGGTAAGGGAGAAGCTTGAGAGCTCTATGGTCATCACGACGTACAGTAACAGCAGAGTCGGATCAGATCCGAACTCAACTGTTGAGGAATGAATGAAAACTGACAACATCAGATCATATATCCAATGCTACCATGGCTAATTTGCACAGAGGACAAAATCTGGAACCCCTTGATTGTTTATGTGCCACATCCCTATAGTGTAGTCTATGATCACTTGTAGTGGTCCAGGGGATCGCAGGTGCCACATCCCTATAGTGTAGTCTATGATCACTTGTAGTGGTCCAGCGGATCGCAGATGACTGAGTGCATTTAATACTGACATCTCTTTGATGTTAAATTGTTTTGGTCTGTCTTTTTGGTTTGAAAGACCCTGCACTTATAACCCCAAATGACACAGTCACCCCCCCCACCCCCAAGAAAAGTTTCAGGCACCTATTGTTAGAGACTACAATCGAGCTGGAAGGTAAAATGGAAGACCTAGATTTAGAAAAAAGTAGTCATATTTTCAAATTTTAAAACTGGAATTTGAAAAGTCAAGGATAGAGATTTTAGATACCACTGGATATTTAAAAAAATATATTTTATGTGGAGTCTGGCTAGAGGAATCAGGAGACTCATAGATGCCACAAATCCTAATATCCTGTGAACTTCCTATGCCAAAGTGCTGGAATGAGTGGAAAGACTCAGGAATAGATCTACTTTATTCTGTGAATAAAAACTTTTAACTATGGTATCCAGGAGATGCCCCTAAATGCCTGTGTGTGGGATAGAATAAGACAAGATTTATGAATGTCCTCCTGGAAACTCAGCCTGAGAAGGAGATCTCTTACCCAAGTATAAGATTCCTAACACTTTGAAACAGACTCTGCAAAGATAATCAAGTCTTCTAAATAAGTATTAAAAAAAAAAAAAAAGGAAACCTAGCATTCTGCTATCTATCATCACCGGATCTAAACACTTTGTGGACACCCCAGGGAGCAGAGTATAACCCAAAGGATAATGCAGAGAAGTGAAAGTGTAACCCTGACGCAGACAACCTTAAAAAGAAAATGCCTGAAAATGATGGCTGTAAGACTGTGATAGCAAACATATTTTAAATCTAAGGTTACCAAAACAATCAAAGGCGGAAATAGGTGGTAAGAGAATGTGAAGGGATAGCTTTCCAAACTGGTAGAGAAAAGAAAGATCCAGGACTGGTCTCCATAAAGTCCATTTATTTGATAGTAAAAACGTACTAGAATAAAAATATTCCCTATAAGAGAACAAGAGGGACAGGTTTTACTAGCCTTACAGCCAGCAGATGTTGAAGAGAAATGAAAATCCAGAAACATTATAAAATATGGATTGCCATGGTGGAATGTGTAGGTAGTCTATTAGACTTGATGGATTTTCCTGGTATCTGGGAGGAATGTGGAGCTTCCTTGCCATTGTTTATTGAATGGCCACTTGCCAGACATTTGCAGGACCTACCTATTTTGCTTTTTATAAAAATATGCTGAGATAGGCGTGAAGCTTTTAACAAACTTGGAGAAGGAGGGCTCAAAAATTTGAGTAACTCCTGAATCAGTTTCCCCTCTCTCAACTCTTTTTAAGGGCCTCAGCAGCAGATGGTTCAAAAACAACCTCCATATAAAAGGAGGGAATTCATAAGATTCTCAGGTAAATTTTGAGACAGTGACCATCAAAGTTTCTCATAACAGTTCAAAGTACAAGCTGCTTTGGAAAAAGCACAGGTGAATAATAAAGCACACTTCAGTGAGCATCTGGCCACTTCAGACACAGACGCAGTAAGTGGATTTACAGAAGGTTTTCCCTCAGAAGAGGAAAGAGTGGCTATAATGCTCCTCATTCTCATACGGTGCAAGTAAAAACAACTATAAGAGTTTGACAGTTTGTAAAAATTAATATGACAAGAGTATACACTTTCCCTGTAATCTATCAAAGGTTTTCCCATCCTTATCAGAAGGGGATATTTGTATATACCATATATAGGCTGCAACAGCATTTGCCAAAGTAATCACTGCAAGGTCGGATCTGCATTAAATACAAATTTGTAAGGTTAAGGAACCTTATAAAAATCTAACTTCAGAGGGGCTGTATATTCACCAGCAGGCATGTTAAAGGCTATAAAAAAATATCCCACAACGTTGGAAGTAAAACTGTGAAAGTAAAAATTCAAGTTGTAACAAATAATTTTGTGTGTGTGTGTGTGTCTATATTATATATATATATATATATATATATATATATATATATACATATATATATATATGTAGATAGGAACACTTTACAATCCCGAAATTCTGAAACCGGAGATACTGAAGTAGCGCTTCTGGTGTTGCAGTTTGTGAATGGATAGCTGGAAGTTCAGGCAAGTATTTATGTGCAAGGGTTTTGGTTAGGGGGCTTTAATGTGTGTCAGTATGTTTTGTTACTGTGATGTGTGCGCGCAAGGGGAATGTAGCTTGTATAGTGGTGTGTTTGTCTGTATAGTGCGACCTTGGAGTTAGTATATCTAAGTGGGGGGGGGGGGTGCCCCCCTGCTTGTATGTAGTGTAGGTTTGTGTGTGGGTGGAAGGTGTGTGTGTATGTGTTTGTGGTGTATGGTTAGTGTAGGATTCGCAATTTTGAAATTCGCGCTTCTATGGTTTTGGGATTTTAAGGTTTCGGCTTTATTGATCTTGAGATTCTGAAATTTGGTATTTCAGGATTATAAAGTTAACCTATATATATATATATATATATATATATATATACACACACACACACATATATATATATATATATATATATATATACATATATATACATATACACACACATATACATGCATAAGTTTACATCTAAAACTAGGAAACTGCATCAGTCGACCAGCATGTGGTGAAATGGCAGTTTCCAAGTTGGCAGAATGTCAAACCAAAATTTATCAACTATACTACAGCAAACGGGTAGTGTAGTTGGAGAATCTGGGTTCAACACTGTGCAGGGGAATCACAGTTCAGTGAAGAACAGGGAATTAGGCCATTTCTTCACTGTAGTCTGATCTCGACATTGGTATATTTGATGTGCAGGGGATGTAGCCCCCCTGCAAAACAGTAGAATTAACATACCATTGACTGTAGAGTGTAATGGTATGGTGATGTGCATAGCAGGAGGTGAATGACTGCTATGTCGAATACATCGAACTACGGCTATCGATGTATTCATTTTCACCTTCGTTATTGTTTCGAAATTCCAAATTTAGCAGTCAGGTTGACATTCTGAACGGTCGACCGAAGCAGATTCAGAATTTAAATAGTAAACCATATATATATATATATATATATATATATATATATATAGATATATATATATATATACATATATATATATATATATATATATATATATAAAATGGATATAAAAAGTTTACACACCCCTGTTAAAATGCCAGGTTTTTGTCATATAAAAAAATGATACCACAATAAATCGTTTAAAAACTTTCCCTACCTTTAATGTGACCTATAATCTGTACATTTCAATTGAAAAACAAACAAATCTGTTAGGGGAAAAAATATAAAAAATAAAAAGTGTACAATACGCTGGTTGCATAAGTGAGCACACCCTTAAACTGATACTTTGTTGAAGCACCTTTTGATTTAATTATAGCATTCATTCTTCTTGGGTAGGAGTCTATCAGCATGGCACATCTTGACTTGGCAATATTTGCCCACTCTTCCTTGCAAAAACACTCCACATCTGTCAGATTGCGAGGGTATCACTTGTGCACAGTTCTCTACAGGTCAGCCCACAGATTTTCTATTGGATTTAGGTCTGGGCTCTGACTGGGCCATTCCAAAACTTTGGCTTCACCAGAAGAAAATTATTCTTTTGTTGATTTGGATATATGCTTTTGTTCATTGTCATGTTGAAAGCTGAAATTCCTCTTCATCTTTTTCTATCAGATGCCTGAAGGTTTTGGGCCGAAAGTGACTGGTATTTGGAAATGTTCAGAATTCTCTCCACCTTGACTAAAGCCCCATCCAGCTGAAGAAAAGTAACCCTAAAGCATGATACTGCTACCATCATGCTTCACCCTGGGGATGGTGTCCGTTTGGTGATGTGAAGTGTTGTTTTTTCACCAAACGTACCTTTTGGAAATGTGGCCAAAAAGTTCAACTTTGGCC